>NW_026975099.1:0-191430 GCF_030014295.1 Loxodonta africana | reverse complement strand
CATAGAGAGATAGTATTAATTCAATCGAATAGACTAGAGTAGGGGAGGTTCGGGTAGGCTAGAGTAGGGTAGAATAGAGTAGAATAGAATAAAACAGAACAGAACACAACAAAATAGAACAGAACAACACAGAACGAATACAGAAAAGAGTAGGCGAGAGTAGAATAGAGGGGAATAGAGTAGAGTAGAATAGATTTGAACAGAGCCAAATCGAGCCGAATCACGTCGAAATGGGTTGAATCAAATCCAATCAAGTGGATTACAATACCTTAGAGTTGGGTAGCACAGGGTAGGTAGAATAGAGTAGAATCGTACAGAACAGAGTAGAAACAATACAATAGAGTAGAGAAGAGTAGAATAGAGCTGAATAGAGCCAAATGCAGACAAAATGAGAGGAATCGTGTAGAAGCAAGTAGAGTAAATTAGAGTGGTGTTGGGTAGGGTAGAGCAGAATAGAGTAGAATAGTGTAGAATAGTGTGGAATGAATAGAATGGAGTAGAATGGAGTCAAATAGAAACGAATAGAGTAGAAAAGAGTCGAATAGAGCAGAATAGGGCCGAAGAAGGCCAAATCGAGCAGATTCGAAGCGATTCAAGCCAAAACAAGCTGAATGGAGCCTAACTGAGCCGAATAGAGCCAAATCGAGCCGAATCGAGCCGATTCAAGCTTCATCGCCTCGAATCGCGTTCAACGCGTCAAATCCAATCGAGACGTATAGATTAGAGAAGGGGAGGGGAGGGGAGGGGAGAACAGAACAGAGTAGAGTGGAATAGAAGAGATTAGAACAGAATAGAAGGAATAGAATCGAGTAGAATAGAGTGGAAAAGAGTAGAGTCGAATACAGTCGAATAGAGCCGAATAAGCTGAATAGAGACGAATGGAGCTGAATACAGCCGAAAAGAGCTGTATACTGCCGAATCACACCTAATCGAGCGGAATCAAGCAGAATCGCACTGACTGTCACCGAACAGCGTCGAATCGAATCAGGTCGAATCGAGTCGAGTCACATCGTTTTGAATCAAACAAGGTCAAATCGCTTCATATCGTGTCGAATCCCATCGAATCACGTCGAATAACTTCGAATTGCGTCAAACCTCAGAGAATCCTACTGAATCACGTCGAGTCGCATGGAATCTCATCAAATCCCTTCAGATTTGCCGAATCCAGTCAAGTCCTATCAAATCGCTTTGCACGGAATCGAATTGAATCCAATAGATTAAAGTAGGGTAGGTTCGGGTGGGGTGCCGTTGGGTCGGGTAGGGTAGAATAGAATAGAGTACAACAGAATAGGAGAGAATAGAACAGAACAGAAAGAATACAACAGAATAGAATAGAGTCAAAGAGAGAGAACATAGCCGAATTGAGCCGAGTGGAGACAAAACGAGACGAATCACGTCCGGTTGCTTCGAATCGCGTCAAATCAAATCGAATCGATTAGAAGAGATTAGGGTAGGGAAGGGTAGAATAGAAGAGAGGAAAATAGTGAGGAATGGAGTTGAACGGAGTCCAATAGAGACGGATAGATATGAATAGAGTACAAAAGAGTCGAATAGAGCAGAATAGGGCCGAATAGGCCCAAATAAGGCCTAATTGAGCAGAATCCAGCAGAATCGATGGAATTCGAGCCTAATCGAGCCGAATGGAGTGAAATGGAGCCAAGTCGAGCCGAATAGAGCCGATTCGAACTGAATCGAGCTGATTCAAGCCTAATCGCGTCAAATCGCGTGGAAATACGTCACATCGAAACTAATCAAATAGATTAAGGAAGGGTAGGGTAGGGGCGGGTGGGTAGAATAGAACAGAATAGTACAGAATAGAATATAGTACAGTAGGGTAGAGTAGAGAGAGTAAAGCAGACAAGAGTAGAGCAGAGTAGAATTGAGTCAAATAGAGTCAAAGAGTGCAGGATATACCTGAATAGAGCCAATTCTGGCCGAATCGAGTCAAATGGAAACAAAACGAGATGAATCACACCAAATTGCTTCGAATCGCATCCAATCGAATAGAGTATCGTAGGGTAGAGTAGAACAGAATAGAGTAGAATTGCATAGAATGGAGAAGAGTGGAGTCAAATGGAGTCGAAAAGAGACAAATAGAGTAGAAAAGAGTCGAGTCAAGCCAAATAGGGCCGAATAAGGCTGAACCGAGTGGAAATGAGCTGAATTGAAGCGATTCGAGCCAAATCGAGCTGAATCGAGCTGATGTTGCGGACTCGAGCCGACTCAAGCGTGATGGTGTCCGGTCGCATCGAAATGCTTTGAATCGAATCAAATGGAATCGATTAGAATAGGTTAGGGTAGGGTAGTTTATGATAGGAAGACTAGGGTAGATGCAAGTAGACTACATTAGAGTAGACAAGAGAAGGCTAGAGTAGAAGCCTAGACTAGTAAGCTGGACTAGTCAGCTAGACTAGTGGCATAGAGCAGTAGCCTAGACAACTAGTCTTGAATAGTACCCTAAGTCAGTAATCTGAACGAGTACCCTTGCCTGAACTCTTAGCCTAATCTAGTACCCTTGCCTTAACTAGTAGTCCTAACAAGTACCCTTGCCTTAACCAGTAGTCTTCACTAGTACCCTTGCCTTCACTAGTAGTACATCCTTAACAAGTAGCCTGAACTGGTACCCTTGCCTTAACCAGTACCCTCAACAAGTACCCATGCCTTAACTAGTAGCCTGGCCTTAACTAGTGCCCTTGCATAACTAGTACCCTGGCCTTAACTAGTAGCCTGAACTAGTACACTTGCCTTAAGGAGTACCCTTGCCCGAACTACTCCCCTTAATTAGGACCCTTATTGAGTAACCCTAAGTAGTAGAGTATGGTACGGTGGGGTAGCATAGGGTAGGGAAGCATACGGTGGAACAGAGAAAATAGAAGGAAATAGAATAGAACAGCATAGGTCAGGGTAGGTTAGCTTAGTGCAGGGTATGGTAGAGTAGCATAGGATGGAATCGAGAAAATAGAAAAGGAGACTAGAAAAGAGCAGACTAGATTAGGATAGGCTAGGGTGGGGGAGGGTTTTGTAGAATACAGTAGTGTAGAATGGAATAGAATGGTGTGGAATGGAGTCAAATGGATTCAAACAGAGATGAATAGAGTAGAAAAGAGTTGAATAGAGCCGAATAACGCTGAATAGGACCACATATGACCAAAATGAGCCGAATCGAGTCGAGTCGACCAGATTCGGGATGAATGGAGCCTAGTGGAGCTGAAATGAGCCAAATAGAGACAAACTGAACCCAGCAAAATCAAGCCAAAACACACTTAATTGCATCCTATTGCATCGGATCTCGTCGAATTCCATCAAATCCCACCAAAACGCATCAAATCTCGCGGAATCTCACCGAATCCCATCGAATTGTCTCAAATCGGGTCGAATGGTGTCAAACTGAATGGAATCGAATTAAATTGAATAGATTGGAGTAGTGTAGGTTAGACTGGGATTCAGTAGGGAAGGGCACAGAAGAATAGAATAGAGTAGAACAGAAGAGAATACCAAGAGTAGAATGGAGTAGAGTTGAGTAGAGTGGAATAGTCAGAGTCGGGTAGTGCAGAATATAGATGAATAGATCCAATTCAAGCCGAATCGATTCGAATGGAGAGGAAAGGAGACAAATCGTGATGAATCGAATCGATTAGAATAGATTAGAGTAGGGTAGGGTAGAACAGAATAGAATAGAGTAGAAAAGAGTAGAATGGTGTGGAAGGGAGTTGAATGGAGCCAAATAGAGACAAATAAAGTAGAAAGGGTTGAGTAGAGCTGAACAGGGCTGAATAAGGTTCACTCGAGCCTAATTATGCTGAATTGAGCAGAATCGAGACGAATTGACCCAATTCAAGCCAAATAGAGCTAAATCGAGCTGATTCAAGCCTAATCACATGGAATCGCGTCAAAATGCGTTGAATCGAATAGATTAGAGTAGAGGAGGGTACGGCAGGAGAGGCTAGACTACAACACAACAGAACACAATAGAAAGAAGAGAATAGAATTAAGTAGAGTCGGGTCCAGTAGAATAGAGTCAAATTGAGTTGAAAAGAGCCAAACAGAGCTGAATACAGCCGAATTGACCAAATTCAAGGTGAATCGAGATGAATCATGTCGAGTCGTCTGAAACGTGTCGAATCGAATCAAATAGATTAGTGTGGGGAAGGTAAGGCTACGGTAGGGTAGAGAAGAATAGAATAGAGTAGAATAGAACAGAACAGAAAGAATCGAGTAGACTAGAGTCAAATAGAGTCGAATACTGCCAAAAAGAGCCGAATAGAGTGGAAAAGAGCCGAATAGAACCGAATCGAGTTTAATGGAGCAGAAAGGAGATGAATCGAGCCGATATGACCCGAATCAGGTCGAATCCCATTCAAGTGTGTCGAATAGCATAGAACAGATTACACTAGGCTAAGTTAGGGTAGGGTAGGGTAGAATAGAGTGCAGTAGAACAGAACAGAAGAGAACTGAACTGAAAGAATAGGGTCGAGACGAGCAGAGTATAGAAGAGTAGCGTAGAGTCGAACATTGCCGAATAGAGCCAAATAGAGCCCAAAAGAGCTAAATGGATAGAAACCAAGACAAATCACGCCGAATCCCGTGGAATCGTGCCGTATCGCGTCGAATCCCGTCGAATTGCATTGAATCTGATCAATTCCAATCCAATCAAATAGAATAGACTACAGTAGGGTAGAGTACAATGCAATACAGTAGAGAATAGTTTAGGATGGAGTAGAATGGTGTAGCATGGAGTCGAGTGGAGTCGAAAAGAGATAATAGAGTTGAGTAGAGTCTAATAGAGCCGAATAGAGCTGAATAGAGCCTATTCGAGCTGACTGGAGCCGATTAGAGCTGAACCGAACCGATTTGAGCCGATTGGGGATGAATGGAGTGGAAAGGAGCCGATTTGAGCTGAATCGCATCGAGATGCGTGGAATCGAATCCAGTAGAATAGATTAGATTAGAGTAGGATGGAATAGAGTAGACTTGAACACAGTAGAAGAGAATGGAAAAGATACATTAGAATATAGTAGAAAAGGGTAGAGCAGAGCAGAATAGTGTAGAGTAGAATAGAGTAGAGTAGAACAGAGTCGAATCAAGCTGAATGGAGACGAAACGAGACAAATCGCGTCGACTGGCGTCGAATCCCATCGAATCAATTACAGTAGGGTATAGTAGAAGAGCGTAGAATGGAGTAGAATGGTGTGCAATGGAATCGAGTAGAGTAGAAAAGAGCTGAAGAGAGCCGAATAGGGCCAAAGAGGGCCAAATCGAGCTGAATTGAGCGAAATCGAGCCGAATCCAGTGAATCGAGCCTAATGGAGCCAAATCGAGCCTAATCGAGCTGAATCGACACTATTCGAGACAAATGGAGCCGAATGGACATGAATCACACCGATTCGGCCCCTAGTCGCGTCAAAATTTCTCGAATTCAATCGAATAGACTAGAGTAGGGGAGGTTCGGGTAGGCTAGAGTAGGGTAGAATAGAGTAGAATAGAATAAAACAGAACAGAACACAACAAAATAGAACAGAACAACACAGAACGAATACAGAAAAGAGTAGGCGAGAGTAGAATAGAGGGGAATAGAGTAGAGTAGAATAGATTTGAACAGAGCCAAATCGAGCCGAATCACGTCGAAATGGGTTGAATCAAATCCAATCAAGTGGATTACAATACCTTAGAGTTGGGTAGCACAGGGTAGGGTAGAATAGAGTAGAATCGTACAGAACAGAGTAGAAACAATACAATAGAGTAGAGAAGAGTAGAATAGAGCTGAATAGAGCCAAATGCAGACAAAATGAGAGGAATCGTGTAGAAGCAAGTAGAGTAAATTAGAGTGGTGTTGGGTAGGGTAGAGCAGAATAGAGTAGAATAGTGTAGAATAGTGTGGAATGAATAGAATGGAGTAGAATGGAGTCAAATAGAAACGAATAGAGTAGAAAAGAGTCGAATAGAGCAGAATAGGGCCGAAGAAGGCCAAATCGAGCAGATTCGAAGCGATTCAAGCCAAAACAAGCTGAATGGAGCCTAACTGAGCCGAATAGAGCCAAATCGAGCCGAATCGAGCCGATTCAAGCTTCATCGCCTCGAATCGCGTTCAACGCGTCAAATCCAATCGAGACGTATAGATTAGAGAAGGGGAGGGGAGGGGAGGGGAGAACAGAACAGAGTAGAGTGGAATAGAAGAGATTAGAACAGAATAGAAGGAATAGAATCGAGTAGAATAGAGTGGAAAAGAGTAGAGTCGAATACAGTCGAATAGAGCCGAATAAGCTGAATAGAGACGAATGGAGCTGAATACAGCCGAAAAGAGCTGTATACTGCCGAATCACACCTAATCGAGCGGAATCAAGCAGAATCGCACTGACTGTCACCGAACAGCGTCGAATCGAATCAGGTCGAATCGAGTCGAGTCACATCGTTTTGAATCAAACAAGGTCAAATCGCTTCATATCGTGTCGAATCCCATCGAATCACGTCGAATAACTTCGAATTGCGTCAAACCTCAGAGAATCCTACTGAATCACGTCGAGTCGCATGGAATCTCATCAAATCCCTTCAGATTTGCCGAATCCAGTCAAGTCCTATCAAATCGCTTTGCACGGAATCGAATTGAATCCAATAGATTAAAGTAGGGTAGGTTCGGGTGGGGTGCCGTTGGGTCGGGTAGGGTAGAATAGAATAGAGTACAACAGAATAGGAGAGAATAGAACAGAACAGAAAGAATACAACAGAATAGAATAGAGTCAAAGAGAGAGAACATAGCCGAATTGAGCCGAGTGGAGACAAAACGAGACGAATCACGTCCGGTTGCTTCGAATCGCGTCAAATCAAATCGAATCGATTAGAAGAGATTAGGGTAGGGAAGGGTAGAATAGAAGAGAGGAAAATAGTGAGGAATGGAGTTGAACGGAGTCCAATAGAGACGGATAGATATGAATAGAGTACAAAAGAGTCGAATAGAGCAGAATAGGGCCGAATAGGCCCAAATAAGGCCTAATTGAGCAGAATCCAGCAGAATCGATGGAATTCGAGCCTAATCGAGCCGAATGGAGTGAAATGGAGCCAAGTCGAGCCGAATAGAGCCGATTCGAACTGAATCGAGCTGATTCAAGCCTAATCGCGTCAAATCGCGTGGAAATACGTCACATCGAAACTAATCAAATAGATTAAGGAAGGGTAGGGTAGGGGCGGGTGGGTAGAATAGAACAGAATAGTACAGAATAGAATATAGTACAGTAGGGTAGAGTAGAGAGAGTAAAGCAGACAAGAGTAGAGCAGAGTAGAATTGAGTCAAATAGAGTCAAAGAGTGCAGGATATACCTGAATAGAGCCAATTCTGGCCGAATCGAGTCAAATGGAAACAAAACGAGATGAATCACACCAAATTGCTTCGAATCGCATCCAATCGAATAGAGTATCGTAGGGTAGAGTAGAACAGAATAGAGTAGAATTGCATAGAATGGAGAAGAGTGGAGTCAAATGGAGTCGAAAAGAGACAAATAGAGTAGAAAAGAGTCGAGTCAAGCCAAATAGGGCCGAATAAGGCTGAACCGAGTGGAAATGAGCTGAATTGAAGCGATTCGAGCCAAATCGAGCTGAATCGAGCTGATGTTGCGGACTCGAGCCGACTCAAGCGTGATGGTGTCCGGTCGCATCGAAATGCTTTGAATCGAATCAAATGGAATCGATTAGAATAGGTTAGGGTAGGGTAGTTTATGATAGGAAGACTAGGGTAGATGCAAGTAGACTACATTAGAGTAGACAAGAGAAGGCTAGAGTAGAAGCCTAGACTAGTAAGCTGGACTAGTCAGCTAGACTAGTGGCATAGAGCAGTAGCCTAGACAACTAGTCTTGAATAGTACCCTAAGTCAGTAATCTGAACGAGTACCCTTGCCTGAACTCTTAGCCTAATCTAGTACCCTTGCCTTAACTAGTAGTCCTAACAAGTACCCTTGCCTTAACTAGTAGTCTTCACTAGTACCCTTGCCTTCACTAGTAGTATGTCCTTAACAAGTAGCCTGAACTGGTACCCTTGCCTTAACCAGTACCCTCAACAAGTACCCATGCCTTAACTAGTAGCCTGGCCTTAACTAGTGCCCTTGCATAACTAGTACCCTGTCCTTAACTAGTAGCCTGAATTAGTACACTTGCCTTAAGGAGTACCCTTGCCCGAACTACTCCCCTTAATTAGGACCCTTATTGAGTAACCCTAAGTAGTAGAGTATGGTACGGTGGGGTAGCATAGGGTAGGGAAGCATACGGTGGAACAGAGAAAATAGAAGGAAATAGAATAGAACAGCATAGGTCAGGGTAGGTTAGCTTAGTGCAGGGTATGGTAGAGTAGCATAGGATGGAATCGAGAAAATAGAAAAGGAGACTAGAAAAGAGCAGACTAGATTAGGATAGGCTAGGGTGGGGGAGGGTTTTGTAGAATACAGTAGTGTAGAATGGAATAGAATAGTGTGGAATGGAGTCAAATGGATTCAAACAGAGATGAATAGAGTAGAAAAGAGTTGAATAGAGCCGAATAACGCTGAATAGGACCACATATGACCAAAATGAGCCGAATCGAGTCGAGTCGACCAGATTCGGGATGAATGGAGCCTAGTGGAGCTGAAATGAGCCAAATAGAGACAAACTGAACCCAGCAAAATCAAGCCAAAACACACTTAATTGCATCCTATTGCATCGGATCTCGTCGAATTCCATCAAATCCCACCAAAACGCATCAAATCTCGCGGAATCTCACCGAATCCCATCGAATTGTCTCAAATCGGGTCGAATGGTGTCAAACTGAATGGAATCGAATTAAATTGAATAGATTGGAGTAGTGTAGGTTAGACTGGGATTCAGTAGGGAAGGGCACAGAAGAATAGAATAGAGTAGAACAGAAGAGAATACCAAGAGTAGAATGGAGTAGAGTTGAGTAGAGTGGAATAGTCAGAGTCGGGTAGTGCAGAATATAGATGAATAGATCCAATTCAAGCCGAATCGATTCGAATGGAGAGGAAAGGAGACAAATCGTGATGAATCGAATCGATTAGAATAGATTAGAGTAGGGTAGGGTAGAACAGAATAGAATAGAGTAGAAAAGAGTAGAATGGTGTGGAAGGGAGTTGAATGGAGCCAAATAGAGACAAATAAAGTAGAAAGGGTTGAGTAGAGCTGAACAGGGCTGAATAAGGTTCACTCGAGCCTAATTATGCTGAATTGAGCAGAATCGAGACGAATTGACCCAATTCAAGCCAAATAGAGCTAAATCGAGCCGATTCAAGCCTAATCACATGGAATCGCGTCAAATGCGTTGAATCGAATAGATTAGAGTAGAGGAGGGTACGGCAGGAGAGGCTAGACTACAACACAACAGAACACAATAGAAAGAAGAGAATAGAATTAAGTAGAGTCGGGTCCAGTAGAATAGAGTCAAATTGAGTTGAAGAGAGCCGAAAAGAGCCAAACAGAGCTGAATACAGCCGAATTGACCAAATTCAAGGTGAATCGAGATGAATCATGTCGAGTCGTCTGAAACGTGTCGAATCGAATCAAATAGATTAGTGTGGGGAAGGTAAGGCTACGGTAGGGTAGAGAAGAATAGAATAGAGTAGAATAGAACAGAACAGAAAGAATCGAGTAGACTAGAGTCAAATAGAGTCGAATACTGCCAAAAAGAGCCGAATAGAGTGGAAAAGAGCCGAATAGAACCGAATCGAGTTTAATGGAGCAGAAAGGAGATGAATCGAGCCGATATGACCCGAATCAGGTCGAATCCCATTCAAGTGTGTCGAATAGCATAGAACAGATTACACTAGGCTAAGTTAGGGTAGGGTAGGGTAGAATAGAGTGCAGTAGAACAGAACAGAAGAGAACTGAACTGAAAGAATAGGGTCGAGACGAGCAGAGTATAGAAGAGTAGCGTAGAGTCGAACATTGCCGAATAGAGCCAAATAGAGCCCAAAAGAGCTAAATGGATAGAAACCAAGACAAATCACGCCGAATCCCGTGGAATCGTGCCGTATCGCGTCGAATCCCGTCGAATTGCATTGAATCTGATCAATTCCAATCCAATCAAATAGAATAGACTACAGTAGGGTAGAGTACAATACAATACAGTAGAGAATAGTTTAGGATGGAGTAGAATGGTGTAGCATGGAGTCGAGTGGAGTCGAAAAGAGATAATAGAGTTGAGTAGAGTCTAATAGAGCCGAATAGAGCTGAATAGAGCCTATTCGAGCTGACTGGAGCCGATTAGAGCTGAACCGAACCGATTTGAGCCGATTGGGGATGAATGGAGTGGAAAGGAGCCAATTTGAGCTGAATCGCATCGAGATGCGTGGAATCGAATCCAGTAGAATAGATTAGATTAGAGTAGGATGGAATAGAGTAGACTTGAACACAGTAGAAGAGAATGGAAAAGATACATTAGAATATAGTAGAAAAGGGTAGAGCAGAGCAGAATAGTGTAGAGTAGAATAGAGTAGAGTAGAACAGAGTCGAATCAAGCTGAATGGAGACGAAACGAGACAAATCGCGTCGACTGGCGTCGAATCCCATCGAATCAATTACAGTAGGGTATAGTAGAAGAGCGTAGAATGGAGTAGAATGGTGTGCAATGGAATCGAGTAGAGTAGAAAAGAGCTGAAGAGAGCCGAATAGGGCCAAAGAGGGCCAAATCGAGCTGAATTGAGCGAAATCGAGCCGAATCCAGTGAATCGAGCCTAATGGAGCCAAATCGAGCCTAATCGAGCTGAATCGACACTATTCGAGACAAATGGAGCCGAATGGACATGAATCACACCGATTCGGCCCCTAGTCGCGTCAAAATTTCTCGAATTCAATTGAATAGACTAGAGTAGGGGAGGTTCGGGTAGGCTAGAGTAGGGTAGAATAGAGTAGAATAGAATAAAACAGAACAGAACACAACAAAATAGAACAGAACAACACAGAACGAATACAGAAAAGAGTAGGCGAGAGTAGAATAGAGGGGAATAGAGTAGAGTAGAATAGATTTGAACAGAGCCAAATCGAGCCGAATCGCGTCGAAATGGGTTGAATCAAATCCAATCAAGTGGATTACAATACCTTAGAGTTGGGTAGCACAGGGTAGGGTAGAATAGAGTAGAATCGTACAGAACAGAGTAGAAACAATACAATAGAGTAGAGAAGAGTAGAATAGAGCTGAATAGAGCCAAATGCAGACAAAATGAGAGGAATCGTGTAGAAGCAAGTAGAGTAAATTAGAGTGGTGTTGGGTAGGGTAGAGCAGAATAGAGTAGAATAGTGTAGAATAGTGTGGAATGAATAGAATGGAGTAGAATGGAGTCAAATAGAAACGAATAGAGTAGAAAAGAGTCGAATAGAGCAGAATAGGGCCGAAGAAGGCCAAATCGAGCAGATTCGAAGCGATTCAAGCCAAAACAAGCTGAATGGAGCCTAACTGAGCCGAATAGAGCCAAATCGAGCCGAATAGAGCCGATTCAAGCTTCATCGCCTCGAATCGCGTTCAACGCGTCAAATCCAATCGAGACGTATAGATTAGAGAAGGGGAGGGGAGGGGAGGGGAGAACAGAACAGAGTAGAGTGGAATAGAAGAGATTAGAACAGAATAGAAGGAATAGAATCGAGTAGAATAGAGTGGAAAAGAGTAGAGTCGAATACAGTCGAATAGAGCCGAATAAGCTGAATAGAGACGAATGGAGCTGAATACAGCCGAAAAGAGCTGTATACTGCCGAATCACACCTAATCGAGCGGAATCAAGCAGAATCGCACTGACTGTCACCGAACAGCGTCGAATCGAATCAGGTCGAATCGAGTCGAGTCACATCGTTTTGAATCAAACAAGGTCAAATCGCTTCATATCGTGTCGAATCCCATCGAATCACGTCGAATAACTTCGAATTGCGTCAAACCTCAGAGAATCCTACTGAATCACGTCGAGTCGCATGGAATCTCATCAAATCCCTTCAGATTTGCCGAATCCAGTCAAGTCCTATCAAATCGCTTTGCACGGAATCGAATTGAATCCAATAGATTAAAGTAGGGTAGGTTCGGGTGGGGTGCCGTTGGGTCAGGTAGGGTAGAATAGAATAGAGTACAACAGAATAGGAGAGAATAGAACAGAACAGAAAGAATACAACAGAATAGAATAGAGTCAAAGAGAGAGAACATAGCCGAATTGAGCCGAGTGGAGACAAAACGAGACGAATCACGTCCGGTTGCTTCGAATCGCGTCAAATCAAATCGAATCGATTAGAAGAGATTAGGGTAGGGAAGGGTAGAATAGAAGAGAGGAAAATAGTGAGGAATGGAGTTGAACGGAGTCCAATAGAGACGGATAGATATGAATAGAGTACAAAAGAGTCGAATAGAGCAGAATAGGGCCGAATAGGCCCAAATAAGGCCTAATTGAGCAGAATCCAGCAGAATCGATGGAATTCGAGCCTAATCGAGCCGAATGGAGTGAAATGGAGCCAAGTCGAGCCGAATAGAGCCGATTCGAACTGAATCGAGCTGATTCAAGCCTAATCGCGTCAAATCGCGTGGAAATACGTCACATCGAAACTAATCAAATAGATTAAGGAAGGGTAGGGTAGGGGCGGGTGGGTAGAATAGAACAGAATAGTACAGAATAGAATATAGTACAGTAGGGTAGAGTAGAGAGAGTAAAGCAGACAAGAGTAGAGCAGAGTAGAATTGAGTCAAATAGAGTCAAAGAGTGCAGGATATACCTGAATAGAGCCAATTCTGGCCGAATCGAGTCAAATGGAAACAAAACGAGATGAATCACACCAAATTGCTTCGAATCGCATCCAATCGAATAGAGTATCGTAGGGTAGAGTAGAACAGAATAGAGTAGAATTGCATAGAATGGAGAAGAGTGGAGTCAAATGGAGTCGAAAAGAGACAAATAGAGTAGAAAAGAGTCGAGTCAAGCCAAATAGGGCCGAATAAGGCTGAACCGAGTGGAAATGAGCTGAATTGAAGCGATTCGAGCCAAATCAAGCTGAATCGAGCTGATGTTGCGGACTCGAGCCGACTCAAGCGTGATGGTGTCCGGTCGCATCGAAATGCTTTGAATCGAATCAAATGGAATCGATTAGAATAGGTTAGGGTAGGGTAGTTTATGATAGGAAGACTAGGGTAGATGCAAGTAGACTACATTAGAGTAGACAAGAGAAGGCTAGAGTAGAAGCCTAGACTAGTAAGCTGGACTAGTCAGCTAGACTAGTGGCATAGAGCAGTAGCCTAGACAACTAGTCTTGAATAGTACCCTAAGTCAGTAATCTGAACGAGTACCCTTGCCTGAACTCTTAGCCTAATCTAGTACCCTTGCCTTAACTAGTAGTCCTAACAAGTACCCTTGCCTTAACTAGTAGTCTTCACTAGTACCCTTGCCTTCACTAGTAGTATGTCCTTAACAAGTAGCCTGAACTGGTACCCTTGCCTTAACCAGTACCCTCAACAAGTACCCATGCCTTAACTAGTAGCCTGGCCTTAACTAGTGCCCTTGCATAACTAGTACCCTGTCCTTAACTAGTAGCCTGAATTAGTACACTTGCCTTAAGGAGTACCCTTGCCCGAACTACTCCCCTTAATTAGGACCCTTATTGAGTAACCCTAAGTAGTAGAGTATGGTACGGTGGGGTAGCATAGGGTAGGGAAGCATACGGTGGAACAGAGAAAATAGAAGGAAATAGAATAGAACAGCATAGGTCAGGGTAGGTTAGCTTAGTGCAGGGTATGGTAGAGTAGCATAGGATGGAATCGAGAAAATAGAAAAGGAGACTAGAAAAGAGCAGACTAGATTAGGATAGGCTAGGGTGGGGGAGGGTTTTGTAGAATACAGTAGTGTAGAATGGAATAGAATAGTGTGGAATGGAGTCAAATGGATTCAAACAGAGATGAATAGAGTAGAAAAGAGTTGAATAGAGCCGAATAACGCTGAATAGGACCACATATGACCAAAATGAGCCGAATCGAGTCGAGTCGACCAGATTCGGGATGAATGGAGCCTAGTGGAGCTGAAATGAGCCAAATAGAGACAAACTGAACCCAGCAAAATCAAGCCAAAACACACTTAATTGCATCCTATTGCATCGGATCTCGTCGAATTCCATCAAATCCCACCAAAACGCATCAAATCTCGCGGAATCTCACCGAATCCCATCGAATTGTCTCAAATCGGGTCGAATGGTGTCAAACTGAATGGAATCGAATTAAATTGAATAGATTGGAGTAGTGTAGGTTAGACTGGGATTCAGTAGGGAAGGGCACAGAAGAATAGAATAGAGTAGAACAGAAGAGAATACCAAGAGTAGAATGGAGTAGAGTTGAGTAGAGTGGAATAGTCAGAGTCGGGTAGTGCAGAATATAGATGAATAGATCCAATTCAAGCCGAATCGATTCGAATGGAGAGGAAAGGAGACAAATCGTGATGAATCGAATCGATTAGAATAGATTAGAGTAGGGTAGGGTAGAACAGAATAGAATAGAGTAGAAAAGAGTAGAATGGTGTGGAAGGGAGTTGAATGGAGCCAAATAGAGACAAATAAAGTAGAAAGGGTTGAGTAGAGCTGAACAGGGCTGAATAAGGTTCACTCGAGCCTAATTATGCTGAATTGAGCAGAATCGAGACGAATTGACCCAATTCAAGCCAAATAGAGCTAAATCGAGCCGATTCAAGCCTAATCACATGGAATCGCGTCAAATGCGTTGAATCGAATAGATTAGAGTAGAGGAGGGTACGGCAGGAGAGGCTAGACTACAACACAACAGAACACAATAGAAAGAAGAGAATAGAATTAAGTAGAGTCGGGTCCAGTAGAATAGAGTCAAATTGAGTTGAAGAGAGCCGAAAAGAGCCAAACAGAGCTGAATACAGCCGAATTGACCAAATTCAAGGTGAATCGAGATGAATCATGTCGAGTCGTCTGAAACGTGTCGAATCGAATCAAATAGATTAGTGTGGGGAAGGTAAGGCTACGGTAGGGTAGAGAAGAATAGAATAGAGTAGAATAGAACAGAACAGAAAGAATCGAGTAGACTAGAGTCAAATAGAGTCGAATACTGCCAAAAAGAGCCGAATAGAGTGGAAAAGAGCCGAATAGAACCGAATCGAGTTTAATGGAGCAGAAAGGAGATGAATCGAGCCGATATGACCCGAATAAGATCGAATCCCATTCAAGTGTGTCGAATAGCATAGAACAGATTACACTAGGCTAAGTTAGGGTAGGGTAGGGTAGAATAGAGTGCAGTAGAACAGAACAGAAGAGAACTGAACTGAAAGAATAGGGTCGAGACGAGCAGAGTATAGAAGAGTAGCGTAGAGTCGAACATTGCCGAATAGAGCCAAATAGAGCCCAAAAGAGCTAAATGGATAGAAACCAAGACAAATCACGCCGAATCCCGTGGAATCGTGCCGTATCGCGTCGAATCCCGTCGAATTGCATTGAATCTGATCAATTCCAATCCAATCAAATAGAATAGACTACAGTAGGGTAGAGTACAATGCAATACAGTAGAGAATAGTTTAGGATGGAGTAGAATGGTGTAGCATGGAGTCGAGTGGAGTCGAAAAGAGATAATAGAGTTGAGTAGAGTCTAATAGAGCCGAATAGAGCTGAATAGAGCCTATTCGAGCTGACTGGAGCCGATTAGAGCTGAACCGAACCGATTTGAGCCGATTGGGGATGAATGGAGTGGAAAGGAGCCAATTTGAGCTGAATCGCATCGAGATGCGTGGAATCGAATCCAGTAGAATAGATTAGATTAGAGTAGGATGGAATAGAGTAGACTTGAACACAGTAGAAGAGAATGGAAAAGATACATTAGAATATAGTAGAAAAGGGTAGAGCAGAGCAGAATAGTGTAGAGTAGAATAGAGTAGAGTAGAACAGAGTCGAATCAAGCTGAATGGAGACGAAACGAGACAAATCGCGTCGACTGGCGTCGAATCCCATCGAATCAATTACAGTAGGGTATAGTAGAAGAGCGTAGAATGGAGTAGAATGGTGTGCAATGGAATCGAGTAGAGTAGAAAAGAGCTGAAGAGAGCCGAATAGGGCCAAAGAGGGCCAAATCGAGCTGAATTGAGCGAAATCGAGCCGAATCCAGTGAATCGAGCCTAATGGAGCCAAATCGAGCCTAATCGAGCTGAATCGACACTATTCGAGACAAATGGAGCCGAATGGACATGAATCACACCGATTCGGCCCCTAGTCGCGTCAAAATTTCTCGAATTCAATCGAATAGACTAGAGTAGGGGAGGTTCGGGTAGGCTAGAGTAGGGTAGAATAGAGTAGAATAGAATAAAACAGAACAGAACACAACAAAATAGAACAGAACAACACAGAACGAATACAGAAAAGAGTAGGCGAGAGTAGAATAGAGGGGAATAGAGTAGAGTAGAATAGATTTGAACAGAGCCAAATCGAGCCGAATCACGTCGAAATGGGTTGAATCAAATCCAATCAAGTGGATTACAATACCTTAGAGTTGGGTAGCACAGGGTAGGGTAGAATAGAGTAGAATCGTACAGAACAGAGTAGAAAGAATACAATAGAGTAGAGAAGAGTAGAATAGAGCTGAATAGAGCCAAATGCAGACAAAATGAGAGGAATCGTGTAGAAGCAAGTAGAGTAAATTAGAGTGGTGTTGGGTAGGGTAGAGCAGAATAGAGTAGAATAGTGTAGAATAGTGTGGAATGAATAGAATGGAGTAGAATGGAGTCAAATAGAAACGAATAGAGTAGAAAAGAGTCGAATAGAGCAGAATAGGGCCGAAGAAGGCCAAATCGAGCAGATTCGAAGCGATTCAAGCCAAAACAAGCTGAATGGAGCCTAACTGAGCCGAATAGAGCCAAATCGAGCCGAATAGAGCCGATTCAAGCTTCATCGCCTCGAATCGCGTTCAACGCGTCAAATCCAATCGAGACGTATAGATTAGAGAAGGGGAGGGGAGGGGAGGGGAGAACAGAACAGAGTAGAGTGGAATAGAAGAGATTAGAACAGAATAGAAGGAATAGAATCGAGTAGAATAGAGTGGAAAAGAGTAGAGTCGAATACAGTCGAATAGAGCCGAATAAGCTGAATAGAGACGAATGGAGCTGAATACAGCCGAAAAGAGCTGTATACTGCCGAATCACACCTAATCGAGCGGAATCAAGCAGAATCGCACTGACTGTCACCGAACAGCGTCGAATCGAATCAGGTCGAATCGAGTCGAGTCACATCGTTTTGAATCAAACAAGGTCAAATCGCTTCATATCGTGTCGAATCCCATCGAATCACGTCGAATAACTTCGAATTGCGTCAAACCTCAGAGAATCCTACTGAATCACGTCGAGTCGCATGGAATCTCATCAAATCCCTTCAGATTTGCCGAATCCAGTCAAGTCCTATCAAATCGCTTTGCACGGAATCGAATTGAATCCAATAGATTAAAGTAGGGTAGGTTCGGGTGGGGTGCCGTTGGGTCGGGTAGGGTAGAATAGAATAGAGTACAACAGAATAGGAGAGAATAGAACAGAACAGAAAGAATACAACAGAATAGAATAGAGTCAAAGAGAGAGAACATAGCCGAATTGAGCCGAGTGGAGACAAAACGAGACGAATCACGTCCGGTTGCTTCGAATCGCGTCAAATCAAATCGAATCGATTAGAAGAGATTAGGGTAGGGAAGGGTAGAATAGAAGAGAGGAAAATAGTGAGGAATGGAGTTGAACGGAGTCCAATAGAGACGGATAGATATGAATAGAGTACAAAAGAGTCGAATAGAGCAGAATAGGGCCGAATAGGCCCAAATAAGGCCTAATTGAGCAGAATCCAGCAGAATCGATGGAATTCGAGCCTAATCGAGCCGAATGGAGTGAAATGGAGCCAAGTCGAGCCGAATAGAGCCGATTCGAACTGAATCGAGCTGATTCAAGCCTAATCGCGTCAAATCGCGTGGAAATACGTCACATCGAAACTAATCAAATAGATTAAGGAAGGGTAGGGTAGGGGCGGGTGGGTAGAATAGAACAGAATAGTACAGAATAGAATATAGTACAGTAGGGTAGAGTAGAGAGAGTAAAGCAGACAAGAGTAGAGCAGAGTAGAATTGAGTCAAATAGAGTCAAAGAGTGCAGGATATACCTGAATAGAGCCAATTCTGGCCGAATCGAGTCAAATGGAAACAAAACGAGATGAATCACACCAAATTGCTTCGAATCGCATCCAATCGAATAGAGTATCGTAGGGTAGAGTAGAACAGAATAGAGTAGAATTGCATAGAATGGAGAAGAGTGGAGTCAAATGGAGTCGAAAAGAGACAAATAGAGTAGAAAAGAGTCGAGTCAAGCCAAATAGGGCCGAATAAGGCTGAACCGAGTGGAAATGAGCTGAATTGAAGCGATTCGAGCCAAATCAAGCTGAATCGAGCTGATGTTGCGGACTCGAGCCGACTCAAGCGTGATGGTGTCCGGTCGCATCGAAATGCTTTGAATCGAATCAAATGGAATCGATTAGAATAGGTTAGGGTAGGGTAGTTTATGATAGGAAGACTAGGGTAGATGCAAGTAGACTACATTAGAGTAGACAAGAGAAGGCTAGAGTAGAAGCCTAGACTAGTAAGCTGGACTAGTCAGCTAGACTAGTGGCATAGAGCAGTAGCCTAGACAACTAGTCTTGAATAGTACCCTAAGTCAGTAATCTGAACGAGTACCCTTGCCTGAACTCTTAGCCTAATCTAGTACCCTTGCCTTAACTAGTAGTCCTAACAAGTACCCTTGCCTTAACTAGTAGTCTTCACTAGTACCCTTGCCTTCACTAGTAGTATGTCCTTAACAAGTAGCCTGAACTGGTACCCTTGCCTTAACCAGTACCCTCAACAAGTACCCATGCCTTAACTAGTAGCCTGGCCTTAACTAGTGCCCTTGCATAACTAGTACCCTGTCCTTAACTAGTAGCCTGAATTAGTACACTTGCCTTAAGGAGTACCCTTGCCCGAACTACTCCCCTTAATTAGGACCCTTATTGAGTAACCCTAAGTAGTAGAGTATGGTACGGTGGGGTAGCATAGGGTAGGGAAGCATACGGTGGAACAGAGAAAATAGAAGGAAATAGAATAGAACAGCATAGGTCAGGGTAGGTTAGCTTAGTGCAGGGTATGGTAGAGTAGCATAGGATGGAATCGAGAAAATAGAAAAGGAGACTAGAAAAGAGCAGACTAGATTAGGATAGGCTAGGGTGGGGGAGGGTTTTGTAGAATACAGTAGTGTAGAATGGAATAGAATAGTGTGGAATGGAGTCAAATGGATTCAAACACAGATGAATAGAGTAGAAAAGAGTTGAATAGAGCCGAATAACGCTGAATAGGACCACATATGACCAAAATGAGCCGAATCGAGTCGAGTCGACCAGATTCGGGATGAATGGAGCCTAGTGGAGCTGAAATGAGCCAAATAGAGACAAACTGAACCCAGCAAAATCAAGCCAAAACACACTTAATTGCATCCTATTGCATCGGATCTCGTCGAATTCCATCAAATCCCACCAAAACGCATCAAATCTCGCGGAATCTCACCGAATCCCATCGAATTGTCTCAAATCGGGTCGAATGGTGTCAAACTGAATGGAATCGAATTAAATTGAATAGATTGGAGTAGTGTAGGTTAGACTGGGATTCAGTAGGGAAGGGCACAGAAGAATAGAATAGAGTAGAACAGAAGAGAATACCAAGAGTAGAATGGAGTAGAGTTGAGTAGAGTGGAATAGTCAGAGTCGGGTAGTGCAGAATATAGATGAATAGATCCAATTCAAGCCGAATCGATTCGAATGGAGAGGAAAGGAGACAAATCGTGATGAATCGAATCGATTAGAATAGATTAGAGTAGGGTAGGGTAGAACAGAATAGAATAGAGTAGAAAAGAGTAGAATGGTGTGGAAGGGAGTTGAATGGAGCCAAATAGAGACAAATAAAGTAGAAAGGGTTGAGTAGAGCTGAACAGGGCTGAATAAGGTTCACTCGAGCCTAATTATGCTGAATTGAGCAGAATCGAGACGAATTGACCCAATTCAAGCCAAATAGAGCTAAATCGAGCCGATTCAAGCCTAATCACATGGAATCGCGTCAAATGCGTTGAATCGAATAGATTAGAGTAGAGGAGGGTACGGCAGGAGAGGCTAGACTACAACACAACAGAACACAATAGAAAGAAGAGAATAGAATTAAGTAGAGTCGGGTCCAGTAGAATAGAGTCAAATTGAGTTGAAGAGAGCCGAAAAGAGCCAAACAGAGCTGAATACAGCCGAATTGACCAAATTCAAGGTGAATCGAGATGAATCATGTCGAGTCGTCTGAAACGTGTCGAATCGAATCAAATAGATTAGTGTGGGGAAGGTAAGGCTACGGTAGGGTAGAGAAGAATAGAATAGAGTAGAATAGAACAGAACAGAAAGAATCGAGTAGACTAGAGTCAAATAGAGTCGAATACTGCCAAAAAGAGCCGAATAGAGTGGAAAAGAGCCGAATAGAACCGAATCGAGTTTAATGGAGCAGAAAGGAGATGAATCGAGCCGATATGACCCGAATCAGGTCGAATCCCATTCAAGTGTGTCGAATAGCATAGAACAGATTACACTAGGCTAAGTTAGGGTAGGGTAGAATAGAGTGCAGTAGAACAGAACAGAAGAGAACTGAACTGAAAGAATAGGGTCGAGACGAGCAGAGTATAGAAGAGTAGCGTAGAGTCGAACATTGCCGAATAGAGCCAAATAGAGCCCAAAAGAGCTAAATGGATAGAAACCAAGACAAATCACGCCGAATCCCGTGGAATCGTGCCGTATCGCGTCGAATCCCGTCGAATTGCATTGAATCTGATCAATTCCAATCCAATCAAATAGAATAGACTACAGTAGGGTAGAGTACAATACAATACAGTAGAGAATAGTTTAGGATGGAGTAGAATGGTGTAGCATGGAGTCGAGTGGAGTCGAAAAGAGATAATAGAGTTGAGTAGAGTCTAATAGAGCCGAATAGAGCTGAATAGAGCCTATTCGAGCTGACTGGAGCCGATTAGAGCTGAACCGAACCGATTTGAGCCGATTGGGGATGAATGGAGTGGAAAGGAGCCAATTTGAGCTGAATCGCATCGAGATGCGTGGAATCGAATCCAGTAGAATAGATTAGATTAGAGTAGGATGGAATAGAGTAGACTTGAACACAGTAGAAGAGAATGGAAAAGATACATTAGAATATAGTAGAAAAGGGTAGAGCAGAGCAGAATAGTGTAGAGTAGAATAGAGTAGAGTAGAACAGAGTCGAATCAAGCTGAATGGAGACGAAACGAGACAAATCGCGTCGACTGGCGTCGAATCCCATCGAATCAATTACAGTAGGGTATAGTAGAAGAGCGTAGAATGGAGTAGAATGGTGTGCAATGGAATCGAGTAGAGTAGAAAAGAGCTGAAGAGAGCCGAATAGGGCCAAAGAGGGCCAAATCGAGCTGAATTGAGCGAAATCGAGCCGAATCCAGTGAATCGAGCCTAATGGAGCCAAATCGAGCCTAATCGAGCTGAATCGACACTATTCGAGACAAATGGAGCCGAATGGACATGAATCACACCGATTCGGCCCCTAGTCGCGTCAAAATTTCTCGAATTCAATCGAATAGACTAGAGTAGGGGAGGTTCGGGTAGGCTAGAGTAGGGTAGAATAGAGTAGAATAGAATAAAACAGAACAGAACACAACAAAATAGAACAGAACAACACAGAACGAATACAGAAAAGAGTAGGCGAGAGTAGAATAGAGGGGAATAGAGTAGAGTAGAATAGATTTGAACAGAGCCAAATCGAGCCGAATCACGTCGAAATGGGTTGAATCAAATCCAATCAAGTGGATTACAATACCTTAGAGTTGGGTAGCACAGGGTAGGGTAGAATAGAGTAGAATCGTACAGAACAGAGTAGAAACAATACAATAGAGTAGAGAAGAGTAGAATAGAGCTGAATAGAGCCAAATGCAGACAAAATGAGAGGAATCGTGTAGAAGCAAGTAGAGTAAATTAGAGTGGTGTTGGGTAGGGTAGAGCAGAATAGAGTAGAACAGTGTGGAATGAATAGAATGGAGTAGAATGGAGTCAAGTAGAAACGAATAGAGTAGAAAAGAGTCGAATAGAGCAGAATAGGGCCGAAGAAGGCCAAATCGAGCAGATTCGAAGCGATTCAAGCCAAAACAAGCTGAATGGAGCCTAACTGAGCCGAATAGAGCCAAATCGAGCCGAATCGAGCCGATTCAAGCTTCATCGCCTCGAATCGCGTTCAACGCGTCAAATCCAATCGAGACGTATAGATTAGAGAAGGGGAGGGGAGGGGAGGGGAGAACAGAACAGAGTAGAGTGGAATAGAAGAGATTAGAACAGAATAGAAGGAATAGAATCGAGTAGAATAGAGTGGAAAAGAGTAGAGTCGAATACAGTCGAATAGAGCCGAATAAGCTGAATAGAGACGAATGGAGCTGAATACAGCCGAAAAGAGCTGTATACTGCCGAATCACACCTAATCGAGCGGAATCAAGCAGAATCGCACTGACTGTCACCGAACAGCGTCGAATCGAATCAGGTCGAATCGAGTCGAGTCACATCGTTTTGAATCAAACAAGGTCAAATCGCTTCATATCGTGTCGAATCCCATCGAATCACGTCGAATAACTTCGAATTGCGTCAAACCTCAGAGAATCCTACTGAATCACGTCGAGTCGCATGGAATCTCATCAAATCCCTTCAGATTTGCCGAATCCAGTCAAGTCCTATCAAATCGCTTTGCACGGAATCGAATTGAATCCAATAGATTAAAGTAGGGTAGGTTCGGGTGGGGTGCCGTTGGGTCGGGTAGGGTAGAATAGAATAGAGTACAACAGAATAGGAGAGAATAGAACAGAACAGAAAGAATACAACAGAATAGAATAGAGTCAAAGAGAGAGAACATAGCCGAATTGAGCCGAGTGGAGACAAAACGAGACGAATCACGTCCGGTTGCTTCGAATCGCGTCAAATCAAATCGAATCGATTAGAAGAGATTAGGGTAGGGAAGGGTAGAATAGAAGAGAGGAAAATAGTGAGGAATGGAGTTGAACGGAGTCCAATAGAGACGGATAGATATGAATAGAGTACAAAAGAGTCGAATAGAGCAGAATAGGGCCGAATAGGCCCAAATAAGGCCTAATTGAGCAGAATCCAGCAGAATCGATGGAATTCGAGCCTAATCGAGCCGAATGGAGTGAAATGGAGCCAAGTCGAGCCGAATAGAGCCGATTCGAACTGAATCGAGCTGATTCAAGCCTAATCGCGTCAAATCGCGTGGAAATACGTCACATCGAAACTAATCAAATAGATTAAGGAAGGGTAGGGTAGGGGCGGGTGGGTAGAATAGAACAGAATAGTACAGAATAGAATATAGTACAGTAGGGTAGAGTAGAGAGAGTAAAGCAGACAAGAGTAGAGCAGAGTAGAATTGAGTCAAATAGAGTCAAAGAGTGCAGGATATACCTGAATAGAGCCAATTCTGGCCGAATCGAGTCAAATGGAAACAAAACGAGATGAATCACACCAAATTGCTTCGAATCGCATCCAATCGAATAGAGTATCGTAGGGTAGAGTAGAACAGAATAGAGTAGAATTGCATAGAATGGAGAAGAGTGGAGTCAAATGGAGTCGAAAAGAGACAAATAGAGTAGAAAAGAGTCGAGTCAAGCCAAATAGGGCCGAATAAGGCTGAACCGAGTGGAAATGAGCTGAATTGAAGCGATTCGAGCCAAATCAAGCTGAATCGAGCTGATGTTGCGGACTCGAGCCGACTCAAGCGTGATGGTGTCCGGTCGCATCGAAATGCTTTGAATCGAATCAAATGGAATCGATTAGAATAGGTTAGGGTAGGGTAGTTTATGATAGGAAGACTAGGGTAGATGCAAGTAGACTACATTAGAGTAGACAAGAGAAGGCTAGAGTAGAAGCCTAGACTAGTAAGCTGGACTAGTCAGCTAGACTAGTGGCATAGAGCAGTAGCCTAGACAACTAGTCTTGAATAGTACCCTAAGTCAGTAATCTGAACGAGTACCCTTGCCTGAACTCTTAGCCTAATCTAGTACCCTTGCCTTAACTAGTAGTCCTAACAAGTACCCTTGCCTTAACTAGTAGTCTTCACTAGTACCCTTGCCTTCACTAGTAGTATGTCCTTAACAAGTAGCCTGAACTGGTACCCTTGCCTTAACCAGTACCCTCAACAAGTACCCATGCCTTAACTAGTAGCCTGGCCTTAACTAGTGCCCTTGCATAACTAGTACCCTGTCCTTAACTAGTAGCCTGAATTAGTACACTTGCCTTAAGGAGTACCCTTGCCCGAACTACTCCCCTTAATTAGGACCCTTATTGAGTAACCCTAAGTAGTAGAGTATGGTACGGTGGGGTAGCATAGGGTAGGGAAGCATACGGTGGAACAGAGAAAATAGAAGGAAATAGAATAGAACAGCATAGGTCAGGGTAGGTTAGCTTAGTGCAGGGTATGGTAGAGTAGCATAGGATGGAATCGAGAAAATAGAAAAGGAGACTAGAAAAGAGCAGACTAGATTAGGATAGGCTAGGGTGGGGGAGGGTTTTGTAGAATACAGTAGTGTAGAATGGAATAGAATAGTGTGGAATGGAGTCAAATGGATTCAAACAGAGATGAATAGAGTAGAAAAGAGTTGAATAGAGCCGAATAACGCTGAATAGGACCACATATGACCAAAATGAGCCGAATCGAGTCGAGTCGACCAGATTCGGGATGAATGGAGCCTAGTGGAGCTGAAATGAGCCAAATAGAGACAAACTGAACCCAGCAAAATCAAGCCAAAACACACTTAATTGCATCCTATTGCATCGGATCTCGTCGAATTCCATCAAATCCCACCAAAACGCATCAAATCTCGCGGAATCTCACCGAATCCCATCGAATTGTCTCAAATCGGGTCGAATGGTGTCAAACTGAATGGAATCGAATTAAATTGAATAGATTGGAGTAGTGTAGGTTAGACTGGGATTCAGTAGGGAAGGGCACAGAAGAATAGAATAGAGTAGAACAGAAGAGAATACCAAGAGTAGAATGGAGTAGAGTTGAGTAGAGTGGAATAGTCAGAGTCGGGTAGTGCAGAATATAGATGAATAGATCCAATTCAAGCCGAATCGATTCGAATGGAGAGGAAAGGAGACAAATCGTGATGAATCGAATCGATTAGAATAGATTAGAGTAGGGTAGGGTAGAACAGAATAGAATAGAGTAGAAAAGAGTAGAATGGTGTGGAAGGGAGTTGAGTGGAGCCAAATAGAGACAAATAAAGTAGAAAGGGTTGAGTAGAGCTGAACAGGGCTGAATAAGGTTCACTCGAGCCTAATTATGCTGAATTGAGCAGAATCGAGACGAATTGACCCAATTCAAGCCAAATAGAGCTAAATCGAGCCGATTCAAGCCTAATCACATGGAATCGCGTCAAATGCGTTGAATCGAATAGATTAGAGTAGAGGAGGGTACGGCAGGAGAGGCTAGACTACAACACAACAGAACACAATAGAAAGAAGAGAATAGAATTAAGTAGAGTCGGGTCCAGTAGAATAGAGTCAAATTGAGTTGAAGAGAGCCGAAAAGAGCCAAACAGAGCTGAATACAGCCGAATTGACCAAATTCAAGGTGAATCGAGATGAATCATGTCGAGTCGTCTGAAACGTGTCGAATCGAATCAAATAGATTAGTGTGGGGAAGGTAAGGCTACGGTAGGGTAGAGAAGAATAGAATAGAGTAGAATAGAACAGAACAGAAAGAATCGAGTAGACTAGAGTCAAATAGAGTCGAATACTGCCAAAAAGAGCCGAATAGAGTGGAAAAGAGCCGAATAGAACCGAATCGAGTTTAATGGAGCAGAAAGGAGATGAATCGAGCCGATATGACCCGAATCAGGTCGAATCCCATTCAAGTGTGTCGAATAGCATAGAACAGATTACACTAGGCTAAGTTAGGGTAGGGTAGAATAGAGTGCAGTAGAACAGAACAGAAGAGAACTGAACTGAAAGAATAGGGTCGAGACGAGCAGAGTATAGAAGAGTAGCGTAGAGTCGAACATTGCCGAATAGAGCCAAATAGAGCCCAAAAGAGCTAAATGGATAGAAACCAAGACAAATCACGCCGAATCCCGTGGAATCGTGCCGTATCGCGTCGAATCCCGTCGAATTGCATTGAATCTGATCAATTCCAATCCAATCAAATAGAATAGACTACAGTAGGGTAGAGTACAATACAATACAGTAGAGAATAGTTTAGGATGGAGTAGAATGGTGTAGCATGGAGTCGAGTGGAGTCGAAAAGAGATAATAGAGTTGAGTAGAGTCTAATAGAGCCGAATAGAGCTGAATAGAGCCTATTCGAGCTGACTGGAGCCGATTAGAGCTGAACCGAACCGATTTGAGCCGATTGGGGATGAATGGAGTGGAAAGGAGCCAATTTGAGCTGAATCGCATCGAGATGCGTGGAATCGAATCCAGTAGAATAGATTAGATTAGAGTAGGATGGAATAGAGTAGACTTGAACACAGTAGAAGAGAATGGAAAAGATACATTAGAATATAGTAGAAAAGGGTAGAGCAGAGCAGAATAGTGTAGAGTAGAATAGAGTAGAGTAGAACAGAGTCGAATCAAGCTGAATGGAGACGAAACGAGACAAATCGCGTCGACTGGCGTCGAATCCCATCGAATCAATTACAGTAGGGTATAGTAGAAGAGCGTAGAATGGAGTAGAATGGTGTGCAATGGAATCGAGTAGAGTAGAAAAGAGCTGAAGAGAGCCGAATAGGGCCAAAGAGGGCCAAATCGAGCTGAATTGAGCGAAATCGAGCCGAATCCAGTGAATCGAGCCTAATGGAGCCAAATCGAGCCTAATCGAGCTGAATCGACACTATTCGAGACAAATGGAGCCGAATGGACATGAATCACACCGATTCGGCCCCTAGTCGCGTCAAAATTTCTCGAATTCAATCGAATAGACTAGAGTAGGGGAGGTTCGGGTAGGCTAGAGTAGGGTAGAATAGAGTAGAATAGAATAAAACAGAACAGAACACAACAAAATAGAACAGAACAACACAGAACGAATACAGAAAAGAGTAGGCGAGAGTAGAATAGAGGGGAATAGAGTAGAGTAGAATAGATTTGAACAGAGCCAAATCGAGCCGAATCACGTCGAAATGGGTTGAATCAAATCCAATCAAGTGGATTACAATACCTTAGAGTTGGGTAGCACAGGGTAGGGTAGAATAGAGTAGAATCGTACAGAACAGAGTAGAAACAATACAATAGAGTAGAGAAGAGTAGAATAGAGCTGAATAGAGCCAAATGCAGACAAAATGAGAGGAATCGTGTAGAAGCAAGTAGAGTAAATTAGAGTGGTGTTGGGTAGGGTAGAGCAGAATAGAGTAGAACAGTGTGGAATGAATAGAATGGAGTAGAATGGAGTCAAGTAGAAACGAATAGAGTAGAAAAGAGTCGAATAGAGCAGAATAGGGCCGAAGAAGGCCAAATCGAGCAGATTCGAAGCGATTCAAGCCAAAACAAGCTGAATGGAGCCTAACTGAGCCGAATAGAGCCAAATCGAGCCGAATCGAGCCGATTCAAGCTTCATCGCCTCGAATCGCGTTCAACGCGTCAAATCCAATCGAGACGTATAGATTAGAGAAGGGGAGGGGAGGGGAGGGGAGAACAGAACAGAGTAGAGTGGAATAGAAGAGATTAGAACAGAATAGAAGGAATAGAATCGAGTAGAATAGAGTGGAAAAGAGTAGAGTCGAATACAGTCGAATAGAGCCGAATAAGCTGAATAGAGACGAATGGAGCTGAATACAGCCGAAAAGAGCTGTATACTGCCGAATCACACCTAATCGAGCGGAATCAAGCAGAATCGCACTGACTGTCACCGAACAGCGTCGAATCGAATCAGGTCGAATCGAGTCGAGTCACATCGTTTTGAATCAAACAAGGTCAAATCGCTTCATATCGTGTCGAATCCCATCGAATCACGTCGAATAACTTCGAATTGCGTCAAACCTCAGAGAATCCTACTGAATCACGTCGAGTCGCATGGAATCTCATCAAATCCCTTCAGATTTGCCGAATCCAGTCAAGTCCTATCAAATCGCTTTGCACGGAATCGAATTGAATCCAATAGATTAAAGTAGGGTAGGTTCGGGTGGGGTGCCGTTGGGTCGGGTAGGGTAGAATAGAATAGAGTACAACAGAATAGGAGAGAATAGAACAGAACAGAAAGAATACAACAGAATAGAATAGAGTCAAAGAGAGAGAACATAGCCGAATTGAGCCGAGTGGAGACAAAACGAGACGAATCACGTCCGGTTGCTTCGAATCGCGTCAAATCAAATCGAATCGATTAGAAGAGATTAGGGTAGGGAAGGGTAGAATAGAAGAGAGGAAAATAGTGAGGAATGGAGTTGAACGGAGTCCAATAGAGACGGATAGATATGAATAGAGTACAAAAGAGTCGAATAGAGCAGAATAGGGCCGAATAGGCCCAAATAAGGCCTAATTGAGCAGAATCCAGCAGAAT
Organism: Loxodonta africana; assembly: GCF_030014295.1. Taxonomy (NCBI): domain Eukaryota; kingdom Metazoa; phylum Chordata; class Mammalia; order Proboscidea; family Elephantidae; genus Loxodonta; species Loxodonta africana. The sequence continues at coordinate 162,827 of NW_026975099.1, read as the reverse complement.
CGATGGAATTCGAGCCTAATCGAGCCGAATGGAGTGAAATGGAGCCAAGTCGAGCCGAATAGAGCCGATTCGAACTGAATCGAGCTGATTCAAGCCTAATCGCGTCAAATCGCGTGGAAATACGTCACATCGAAACTAATCAAATAGATTAAGGAAGGGTAGGGTAGGGGCGGGTGGGTAGAATAGAACAGAATAGTACAGAATAGAATATAGTACAGTAGGGTAGAGTAGAGAGAGTAAAGCAGACAAGAGTAGAGCAGAGTAGAATTGAGTCAAATAGAGTCAAAGAGTGCAGGATATACCTGAATAGAGCCAATTCTGGCCGAATCGAGTCAAATGGAAACAAAACGAGATGAATCACACCAAATTGCTTCGAATCGCATCCAATCGAATAGAGTATCGTAGGGTAGAGTAGAACAGAATAGAGTAGAATTGCATAGAATGGAGAAGAGTGGAGTCAAATGGAGTCGAAAAGAGACAAATAGAGTAGAAAAGAGTCGAGTCAAGCCAAATAGGGCCGAATAAGGCTGAACCGAGTGGAAATGAGCTGAATTGAAGCGATTCGAGCCAAATCGAGCTGAATCGAGCTGATGTTGCGGACTCGAGCCGACTCAAGCGTGATGGTGTCCGGTCGCATCGAAATGCTTTGAATCGAATCAAATGGAATCGATTAGAATAGGTTAGGGTAGGGTAGTTTATGATAGGAAGACTAGGGTAGATGCAAGTAGACTACATTAGAGTAGACAAGAGAAGGCTAGAGTAGAAGCCTAGACTAGTAAGCTGGACTAGTCAGCTAGACTAGTGGCATAGAGCAGTAGCCTAGACAACTAGTCTTGAATAGTACCCTAAGTCAGTAATCTGAACGAGTACCCTTGCCTGAACTCTCAGCCTAATCTAGTACCCTTGCCTTAACTAGTAGTCATAACAAGTACCCTTGGCTTAACTAGTAGTCTTCACTAGTACCCTTGCCTTCACTAGTAGTATGTCCTTAACAAGTAGCCTGAACTGGTACCCTTGCCTTAACCAGTACCCTCAACAAGTACCCATGCCTTAACTAGTAGCCTGGCCTTAACTAGTGCCCTTGCATAACTAGTACCCTGTCCTTAACTAGTAGCCTGAATTAGTACACTTGCCTTAAGGAGTACCCTTGCCCGAACTACTCCCCTTAATTAGGACCCTTATTGAGTAACCCTAAGTAGTAGAGTATGGTACGGTGGGGTAGCATAGGGTAGGGAAGCATACGGTGGAACAGAGAAAATAGAAGGAAATAGAATAGAACAGCATAGGTCAGGGTAGGTTACCTTAGTGCAGGGTATGGTAGAGTAGCATAGGATGGAATAGAGAAAATAGAAAAGGAGACTAGAAAAGAGCAGACTAGATTAGGATAGGCTAGGGTGGGGGAGGGTTTTGTAGAATACAGTAGTGTAGAATGGAATAGAATGGTGTGGAATGGAGTCAAATGGATTCAAACAGAGATGAATAGAGTAGAAAAGAGTTGAATAGAGCCGAATAACGCTGAATAGGACCACATATGACCAAAATGAGCCGAATCGAGTCGAGTCGACCAGATTCGGGATGAATGGAGCCTAGTGGAGCTGAAATGAGCCAAATAGAGACAAACTGAACCCAGCAAAATCAAGCCAAAACACACTTAATTGCATCCTATTGCATCGGATCTCGTCGAATTCCATCAAATCCCACCAAAACGCATCAAATCTCGCGGAATCTCACCGAATCCCATCGAATTGTCTCAAATCGGGTCGAATGGTGTCAAACTGAATGGAATCGAATTAAATTGAATAGATTGGAGTAGTGTAGGTTAGACTGGGATTCAGTAGGGAAGGGCACAGAAGAATAGAATAGAGTAGAACAGAAGAGAATACCAAGAGTAGAATGGAGTAGAGTTGAGTAGAGTGGAATAGTCAGAGTCGGGTAGTGCAGAATATAGATGAATAGATCCAATTCAAGCCGAATCGATTCGAATGGAGAGGAAAGGAGACAAATCGTGATGAATCGAATCGATTAGAATAGATTAGAGTAGGGTAGGGTAGAACAGAATAGAATAGAGTAGAAAAGAGTAGAATGGTGTGGAAGGGAGTTGAATGGAGCCAAATAGAGACAAATAAAGTAGAAAGGGTTGAGTAGAGCTGAACAGGGCTGAATAAGGTTCACTCGAGCCTATTATGCTGAATTGAGCAGAATCGAGACGAATTGCAACAATTCAAGCCAAATAGAGCTAAATCGAGCCGATTCAAGCCTAATCACATGGAATCGCGTCAAAATGCGTTGAATCGAATAGATTAGAGTAGAGGAGGGTACGGCAGGAGAGGCTAGACTACAACACAACAGAACACAATAGAAAGAAGAGAATAGAATTAAGTAGAGTCGGGTCCAGTAGAATAGAGTCAAATTGAGTTGAAGAGAGCCGAAAAGAGCCAAACAGAGCTGAATACAGCCGAATTGACCAAATTCAAGGTGAATCGAGATGAATCATGTCGAGTCGTTTGAAACGTGTCGAATCGAATCAAATAGATTAGTGTGGGGAAGGTAAGGCTACGGTAGGGTAGAGAAGAATAGAATAGAGTAGAATAGAACAGAACAGAAAGAATCGAGTAGACTAGAGTCAAATAGAGTCGAATACTGCCAAAAAGAGCCGAATAGAGTGGAAAAGAGCCGAATAGAACCGAATCGAGTTTAATGGAGCAGAAAGGAGATGAATCGAGCCGATATGACCCGAATCAGGTCGAATCCCATTCAAGTGTGTCGAATAGCATAGAACAGATTACACTAGGCTAAGTTAGGGTAGGGTAGGGTAGAATAGAGTGCAGTAGAACAGAACAGAAGAGAACTGAACTGAAAGAATAGGGTCGAGACGAGCAGAGTATAGAAGAGTAGAGTAGAGTCGAACATTGCCGAATAGAGCCAAATAGAGCCCAAAAGAGCTAAATGGATAGAAACCAAGACAAATCACGCCGAATCCCGTGGAATCGTGCCGTATCGCGTCGAATCCCGTCGAATTGCATTGAATCTGATCAATTCCAATCCAATCAAATAGAATAGACTACAGTAGGGTAGAGTACAATACAATACAATACAGTAGAGAATAGTTTAGGATGGAGTAGAATGGTGTAGCATGGAGTCGAGTGGAGTCGAAAAGAGATAATAGAGTTGAGTAGAGTCTAATAGAGCCGAATAGAGCTGAATAGAGCCTATTCGAGCTGACTGGAGCCGAATGGAGCCGATTAGAGCTGAACCGAACCGATTTGAGCCGATTGGGGATGAATGGAGTGGAAAGGAGCCGATTTGAGCCGAATCGCATCGAGATGCGTGGAATCGAATCCAGTAGAATAGATTAGATTAGGGTAGGATGGAATAGAGTAGACTTGAACACAGTAGAAGAGAATGGAAAGGATACAATAGAATAGAGTAGAAAAGGGTAGAGCAGAGCAGAATAGTGTAGAGTAGAATAGAGTAGAGTAGAACAGAGTCGAATCAAGCTGAATGGAGACGAAACGAGACAAATCGCGTCGACTGGCGTCGAATCCCATCGAATCAATTACAGTAGGGTATAGTAGAAGAGCGTAGAATGGAGTAGAATGGTGTGCAATGGAATCGAGTAGAGTAGAAAAGAGCTGAAGAGAGCCGAAGAGGGCCAAAGAGGGCCAAATCGAGCTGAATTGAGCGAAATCGAGCCGAATCCAGTGAATCGAGCCTAATGGAGCCAAATCGAGCCTAATCGAGCTGAATCGACACTATTCGAGACAAATGGAGCCGAATGGACATGAATCACACCGATTCGGCCCCTAGTCGCGTCAAAATTTCTCGAATTCAATTGAATAGACTAGAGTAGGGGAGGTTCGGGTAGGCTAGAGTAGGCTAGAGTAGGGTAGAATAGAATAAAACAGAACAGAACACAACAAAATAGAACAGAACAACACAGAACGAATACAGAAAAGAGTAGGCTAGAGTAGAATAGAGGGGAATAGAGTAGAGTAGAATAGATTTGAACAGAGCCAAATCGAGCCGAATCACGTCGAAATGGGTTGAATCAAATCCAATCAAGTGGATTACAATACCTTAGAGTTGGGTAGCACAGGGTAGGGTAGAATAGAGTAGAATCGTACAGAACAGAGTAGAAACAATACAATAGAGTAGAGAAGAGTAGAATAGAGCTGAATAGAGCCAAATGCAGACAAAATGAGAGGAATCGTGTAGAAGCAAGTAGAGTAAATTAGAGTGGTGTTGTGTAGGGTAGAGCAGAATAGAGTAGAATAGTGTAGAATAGTGTGGAATGAATAGAATGGAGTAGAATGGAGTCAAATAGAAACGAATAGAGTAGAAAAGAGTCGAATGGAGCAGAATAGGGCCGAAGAAGGCCAAATCGAGCAGATTCGAAGCGATTCAAGCCAAAACAAGCTGAATGGAGCCTAACTGAGCCGAATAGAGCCAAATCGAGCCGAATCGAGCCGATTCAAGCTTCATCGCCTCGAATCGCGTTCAACGCGTCAAATCCAATCGAGACGTATAGATTAGAGAAGGGGAGGGGAGGGGAGGGGAGAATAGAACAGAGTAGAGTGGAATAGAAGAGATTAGAACAGAATAGAAGGAATAGAATCGAGTAGAATAGAGTGGAAAAGAGTAGAGTCGAATACAGTCGAATAGAGCCGAATAAGCTGAATAGAGACGAATGGAGCTGAATACAGCCGAAAAGAGCTGTATACTGCCGAATCACACCTAATCGAGCGGAATCAAGCAGAATCGCACTGACTGTCACCGAACAGCGTCGAATCGAATCAGGTCGAATCGAGTCGAGTCACATCGTTTTGAATCAAACAAGGTCAAATCGCTTCATATCGTGTCGAATCCCATCGAATCACGTCGAATAACTTCGAATTGCGTCAAACCTCAGAGAATCCTACTGAATCACGTCGAGTCGCATGGAATCTCATCAAATCCCTTCAGATTTGCCGAATCCAGTCAAGTCCTATCAAATCGCTTTGCACGGAATCGAATTGAATCCAATAGATTAAAGTAGGGTAGGTTCGGGTGGGGTGCCGTTGGGTCGGGTAGGGTAGAATAGAATAGAGTACAACAGAATAGGAGAGAATAGAACAGAACAGAAAGAATACAACAGAATAGAATAGAGTCAAAGAGAGAGAACATAGCCGAATTGAGCCGAGTGGAGACAAAACGAGACGAATCACGTCCGGTTGCTTCGAATCGCGTCAAATCAAATCGAATCGATTAGAAGAGATTAGGGTAGGGAAGGGTAGAATAGAAGAGAGGAAAATAGTGAGGAATGGAGTTGAACGGAGTCCAATAGAGACGGATAGATATGAATAGAGTACAAAAGAGTCGAATAGAGCAGAATAGGGCCGAATAGGACCAAATAAGGCCTAATTGAGCAGAATCCAGCAGAATCGATGGAATTCCAGCCTAATCGAGCCGAGTGGAGTGAAATGGAGCCAAGACGAGCCGAATAGAGCCGATTCGAACTGAATCGAGCTGATTCAAGCCTAATCGCGTCAAATCGCGTGGAAATACGTCACATCGAAACTAATCAAATAGATTAAGGAAGGGTAGGGTAGGGGCGGGTGGGTAGAATAGAACAGAATAGTACAGAATAGAATATAGTACAGTAGGGTAGAGTAGAGAGAGTAAAGCAGACAAGAGTAGAGCAGAGTAGAATTCAGTCAAATAGAGCCAAAGAGTGCAGGATATACCTGAATAGAGCCAATTCTGGCCGAATCGAGTCAAATGGAAACAAAACGAGATGAATCACACCAAATTGCTTCGAATCGCATCCAATCGAATAGAGTATCGTAGGGTAGAGTAGAACAGAATAGAGTAGAATTGCATAGAATGGAGAAGAGTGGAGTCAAATGGAGTCGAAAAGAGACAAATAGAGTAGAAAAGAGTCGAGTCAAGCCAAATAGGGCCGAATAAGGCTGAACCGAGTGGAAATGAGCTGAATTGAAGCGATTCGAGCCAAATCGAGCTGAATCGAGCTGATGTTGTGGACTCGAGCCGACTCAAGCGTGATGGTGTCCGGTCGCATCGAAATGCTTTGAATCGAATCAAATGGAATCGATTAGAATAGGTTAGGGTAGGGTAGTTTATGATAGGAAGACTAGGGTAGATGCAAGTAGACTACATTAGAGTAGACAAGAGAAGGCTAGAGTAGAAGCCTAGACTAGTAAGCTGGACTAGTCAGCTAGACTAGTGGCATAGAGCAGTAGCCTAGACAACTAGTCTTGAATAGTACCCTAAGTCAGTAATCTGAACGAGTACCCTTGCCTGAACTCTTAGCCTAATCTAGTACCCTTGCCTTAACTAGTAGTCCTAACAAGTACCCTTGGCTTAACTAGTAGTCTTCACTAGTACCCTTGCCTTCACTAGTAGTATGTCCTTAACAAGTAGCCTGAACTGGTACCCTTGCCTTAACCAGTACCCTCAACAAGTACCCATGCCTTAACTAGTAGCCTGGCCTTAACTAGTAGCCTGAACTAGTACACTTGCCTTAAGGAGTACCCTTGCCCGAACTACTCCCCTTAATTAGGACCCTTATTGAGTAACCCTAAGTAGTAGAGTATGGTACGGTGGGGTAGCATAGGGTAGGGAAGCATAGGGTGGAACAGAGAAAATAGAAGGAAATAGAATAGAACAGCATAGGTCAGGGTAGGTTACCTTAGTGCAGGGTATGGTAGAGTAGCATAGGATGGAATCGAGAAAATAGAAAAGGAGACTAGAAAAGAGCAGACTAGATTAGGATAGGCTAGGGTGGGGGAGGGTTTTGTAGAATACAGTAGTGTAGAATGGAATAGAATGGTGTGGAATGGAGTCAAATGGATTCAAACAGAGATGAATAGAGTAGAAAAGAGTTGAATAGAGCCGAATAACGCTGAATAGGACCACATATGACCAAAATGAGCCGAATCGAGTCGAGTCGACCAGATTCGGGATGAATGGAGCCTAGTGGAGCTGAAATGAGCCAAATAGAGACAAACTGAACCCAGCAAAATCAAGCCAAAACACACTTAATTGCATCCTATTGCATCGGATCTCGTCGAATTCCATCAAATCCCACCAAAACGCATCAAATCTCGCGGAATCTCACCGAATCCCATCGAATTGTCTCAAATCGGGTCGAATGGTGTCAAACTGAATGGAATCGAATTAAATTGAATAGATTGGAGTAGTGTAGGTTAGACTGGGATTCAGTAGGGAAGGGCACAGAAGAATAGAATAGAGTAGAACAGAAGAGAATACCAAGAGTAGAATGGAGTAGAGTTGAGTAGAGTGGAATAGTCAGAGTCGGGTAGTGCAGAATATAGATGAATAGATCCAATTCAAGCCGAATCGATTCGAATGGAGAGGAAAGGAGACAAATCGTGATGAATCGAATCGATTAGAATAGATTAGAGTAGGGTAGGGTAGAACAGAATAGAATAGAGTAGAAAAGAGTAGAATGGTGTGGAAGGGAGTTGAATGGAGCCAAATAGAGACAAATAAAGTAGAAAGGGTTGAGTAGAGCTGAACAGGGCTGAATAAGGTTCACTCGAGCCTAATTATGCTGAATTGAGCAGAATCGAGACGAATTGACCCAATTCAAGCCAAATAGAGCTAAATCGAGCCGATTCAAGCCTAATCACATGGAATCGCGTCAAAATGCGTTGAATCGAATAGATTAGAGTAGAGGAGGGTACGGCAGGAGAGGCTAGACTACAACACAACAGAACACAATAGAAAGAAGAGAATAGAATTAAGTAGAGTCGGGTCCAGTAGAATAGAGTCAAATTGAGTTGAAGAGAGCCGAAAAGAGCCAAACAGAGCTGAATACAGCCGAATTGACCAAATTCAAGGTGAATCGAGATGAATCATGTCGAGTCGTCTGAAACGTGTCGAATCGAATCAAATAGATTAGTGTGGGGAAGGTAAGGCTACGGTAGGGTAGAGAAGAATAGAATAGAGTAGAATAGAACAGAACAGAAAGAATCGAGTAGACTAGAGTCAAATAGAGTCGAATACTGCCAAAAAGAGCCGAATAGAGTGGAAAAGAGCCGAATAGAACCGAATCGAGTTTAATGGAGCAGAAAGGAGATGAATCGAGCCGATATGACCCGAATCAGGTCGAATCCCATTCAAGTGTGTCGAATAGCATAGAACAGATTACACTAGGCTAAGTTAGGGTAGGGTAGGGTAGAATAGAGTGCAGTAGAACAGAACAGAAGAGAACTGAACTGAAAGAATAGGGTCGAGACGAGCAGAGTATAGAAGAGTAGAGTCGAACATTGCCGAATAGAGCCAAATAGAGCCCAAAAGAGCTAAATGGATAGAAACCAAGACAAATCTCGCCGAATCCTGTGGAATCGTGCCGTATCGCGTCGAATCCCGTCGAATTGCATTGAATCTGATCAATTCCAATCCAATCAAATAGAATAGACTACAGTAGGGTAGAGTACAATACAATACAGTAGACAATAGTTTAGGATGGAGTAGAATGGTGTAGCATGGAGTCGAGTGGAGTCGAAAAGAGATAATAGAGTTGAGTAGAGTCTAATAGAGCCGAATAGAGCTGAATAGAGCCTATTCGAGCTGACTGGAGCCGAATGGAGCCGATTAGAGCTGAACCGAACCGATTTGAGCCGATTGGGGATGAATGGAGTGGAAAGGAGCCGATTTGAGCCGAATCGCATCGAGATGCGTGGAATCGAATCCAGTAGAATAGATTAGATTAGGGTAGGATGGAATAGAGTAGACTTGAACACAGTAGAAGAGAATGGAAAGGATACAATAGAATAGAGTAGAAAAGGGTAGAGCAGAGCAGAATAGTGTAGAGTAGAATAGAGTAGAGTAGAACAGAGTCGAATCAAGCTGAATGGAGACGAAACGAGACAAATCGCGTCGACTGGCGTCGAATCCCATCGAATCAATTACAGTAGGGTATAGTAGAAGAGCGTAGAATGGAGTAGAATGGTGTGCAATGGAATCGAGTAGAGTAGAAAAGAGCTGAAGAGAGCCGAAGAGGGCCAAAGAGGGCCAAATCGAGCTGAATTGAGCGAAATCAAGCCGAATCCAGTGAATCGAGCCTAATGGAGCCAAATCGAGCCTAATCGAGCTGAATCGACACTATTCGAGACAAATGGAGCCGAATGGACATGAATCACACCGATTCGGCCCCTAGTCGCGTCAAAATTTCTCGAATTCAATTGAATAGACTAGAGTAGGGGAGGTTCGGGTAGGCTAGAGTAGGGTAGAATAGAGTAGAATAGAATAAAACAGAACAGAACACAACAAAATAGAACAGAACAACACAGAACGAATACAGAAAAGAGTAGGCTAGAGTAGAATAGAGGGGAATAGAGTAGAGTAGAATAGATTTGAACAGAGCCAAATCGAGCCGAATCACGTCGAAATGGGTTGAATCAAATCCAATCAAGTGGATTACAATACCTTAGAGTTGGGTAGCACAGGGTAGGGTAGAATAGAGTAGAATCGTACAGAACAGAGTAGAAACAATACAATAGAGTAGAGAAGAGTAGAATAGAGCTGAATAGAGCCAAATGCAGACAAAATGAGAGGAATCGTGTAGAAGCAAGTAGAGTAAATTAGAGTGGTGTTGTGTAGGGTAGAGCAGAATAGAGTAGAATAGTGTAGAATAGTGTGGAATGAATAGAATGGAGTAGAATGGAGTCAAATAGAAACGAATAGAGTAGAAAAGAGTCGAATGGAGCAGAATAGGGCCGAAGAAGGCCAAATCGAGCAGATTCGAAGCGATTCAAGCCAAAACAAGCTGAATGGAGCCTAACTGAGCCGAATAGAGCCAAATCGAGCCGAATCGAGCCGATTCAAGCTTCATCGCCTCGAATCGCGTTCAACGCGTCAAATCCAATCGAGACGTATAGATTAGAGAAGGGGAGGGGAGGGGAGGGGAGAATAGAACAGAGTAGAGTGGAATAGAAGAGATTAGAACAGAATAGAAGGAATAGAATCGAGTAGAATAGAGTGGAAAAGAGTAGAGTCGAATACAGTCAAATAGAGCCGAATAAGCTGAATAGAGACGAATGGAGCTGAATACAGCCGAAAAGAGCTGTATACTGCCGAATCACACCTAATCGAGCGGAATCAAGCAGAATCGCACTGACTGTCACCGAACAGCGTCGAATCGAATCAGGTCGAATCGAGTCGAGTCACATCGTTTTGAATCAAACAAGGTCAAATCGCTTCATATCGTGTCGAATCCCATCGAATCACGTCGAATAACTTCGAATTGCGTCAAACCTCAGAGAATCCTACTGAATCACGTCGAGTCGCATGGAATCTCATCAAATCCCTTCAGATTTGCCGAATCCAGTCAAGTCCTATCAAATCGCTTTGCACGGAATCGAATTGAATCCAATAGATTAAAGTAGGGTAGGTTCGGGTGGGGTGCCGTTGGGTCGGGTAGGGTAGAATAGAATAGAGTACAACAGAATAGGAGAGAATAGAACAGAACAGAAAGAATACAACAGAATAGAATAGAGTCAAAGAGAGAGAACATAGCCGAATTGAGCCGAGTGGAGACAAAACGAGACGAATCACGTCCGGTTGCTTCGAATCGCGTCAAATCAAATCGAATCGATTAGAAGAGATTAGGGTAGGGAAGGGTAGAATAGAAGAGAGGAAAATAGTGAGGAATGGAGTTGAACGGAGTCCAATAGAGACGGATAGATATGAATAGAGTACAAAAGAGTCGAATAGAGCAGAATAGGGCCGAATAGGCCCAAATAAGGCCTAATTGAGCAGAATCCAGCAGAATCGATGGAATTCCAGCCTAATCGAGCCGAGTGGAGTGAAATGGAGCCAAGACGAGCCGAATAGAGCCGATTCGAACTGAATCGAGCTGATTCAAGCCTAATCGCGTCAAATCGCGTGGAAATACGTCACATCGAAACTAATCAAATAGATTAAGGAAGGGTAGGGTAGGGGCGGGTGGGTAGAATAGAACAGAATAGTACAGAATAGAATATAGTACAGTAGGGTAGAGTAGAGAGAGTAAAGCAGACAAGAGTAGAGCAGAGTAGAATTCAGTCAAATAGAGCCAAAGAGTGCAGGATATACCTGAATAGAGCCAATTCTGGCCGAATCGAGTCAAATGGAAACAAAACGAGATGAATCACACCAAATTGCTTCGAATCGCATCCAATCGAATAGAGTATCGTAGGGTAGAGTAGAACAGAATAGAGTAGAATTGTATAGAATGGAGAAGAGTGGAGTCAAATGGAGTCGAAAAGAGACAAATAGAGTAGAAAAGAGTCGAGTCAAGCCAAATAGGGCCGAATAAGGCTGAACCGAGTGGAAATGAGCTGAATTGAAGCGATTCGAGCCAAATCGAGCTGAATCGAGCTGATGTTGTGGACTCGAGCCGACTCAAGCGTGATGGTGTCCGGTCGCATCGAAATGCTTTGAATCGAATCAAATGGAATCGATTAGAATAGGTTAGGGTAGGGTAGTTTATGATAGGAAGACTAGGGTAGATGCAAGTAGACTACATTAGAGTAGACAAGAGAAGGCTAGAGTAGAAGCCTAGACTAGTAAGCTGGACTAGTCAGCTAGACTAGTGGCATAGAGCAGTAGCCTAGACAACTAGTCTTGAATAGTACCCTAAGTCAGTAATCTGAACGAGTACCCTTGCCTGAACTCTTAGCCTAATCTAGTACCCTTGCCTTAACTAGTAGTCCTAACAAGTACCCTTGGCTTAACTAGTAGTCTTCACTAGTACCCTTGCCTTCACTAGTAGTATGTCCTTAACAAGTAGCCTGAACTGGTACCCTTGCCTTAACCAGTACCCTCAACAAGTACCCATGCCTTAACTAGTAGCCTGGCCTTAACTAGTAGCCTGAACTAGTACACTTGCCTTAAGGAGTACCCTTGCCCGAACTACTCCCCTTAATTAGGACCCTTATTGAGTAACCCTAAGTAGTAGAGTATGGTACGGTGGGGTAGCATAGGGTAGGGAAGCATAGGGTGGAACAGAGAAAATAGAAGGAAATAGAATAGAACAGCATAGGTCAGGGTAGGTTACCTTAGTGCAGGGTATGGTAGAGTAGCATAGGATGGAATAGAGAAAATAGAAAAGGAGACTAGAAAAGAGCAGACTAGATTAGGATAGGCTAGGGTGGGGGAGGGTTTTGTAGAATACAGTAGTGTAGAATGGAATAGAATGGTGTGGAATGGAGTCAAATGGATTCAAACAGAGATGAATAGAGTAGAAAAGAGTTGAATAGAGCCGAATAACGCTGAATAGGACCACATATGACCAAAATGAGCCGAATCGAGTCGAGTCGACCAGATTCGGGATGAATGGAGCCTAGTGGAGCTGAAATGAGCCAAATAGAGACAAACTGAACCCAGCAAAATCAAGCCAAAACACACTTAATTGCATCCTATTGCATCGGATCTCGTCGAATTCCATCAAATCCCACCAAAACGCATCAAATCTCGCGGAATCTCACCGAATCCCATCGAATTGTCTCAAATCGGGTCGAATGGTGTCAAACTGAATGGAATCGAATTAAATTGAATAGATTGGAGTAGTGTAGGTTAGACTGGGATTCAGTAGGGAAGGGCACAGAAGAATAGAATAGAGTAGAACAGAAGAGAATACCAAGAGTAGAATGGAGTAGAGTTGAGTAGAGTGGAATAGTCAGAGTCGGGTAGTGCAGAATATAGATGAATAGATCCAATTCAAGCCGAATCGATTCGAATGGAGAGGAAAGGAGACAAATCGTGATGAATCGAATCGATTAGAATAGATTAGAGTAGGGTAGGGTAGAACAGAATAGAATAGAGTAGAAAAGAGTAGAATGGTGTGGAAGGGAGTTGAATGGAGCCAAATAGAGACAAATAAAGTAGAAAGGGTTGAGTAGAGCTGAACAGGGCTGAATAAGGTTCACTCGAGCCTAATTATGCTGAATTGAGCAGAATCGAGACGAATTGACCCAATTCAAGCCAAATAGAGCTAAATCGAGCCGATTCAAGCCTAATCACATGGAATCGCGTCAAAATGCGTTGAATCGAATAGATTAGAGTAGAGGAGGGTACGGCAGGAGAGGCTAGACTACAACACAACAGAACACAATAGAAAGAAGAGAATAGAATTAAGTAGAGTCGGGTCCAGTAGAATAGAGTCAAATTGAGTTGAAGAGAGCCGAAAAGAGCCAAACAGAGCTGAATACAGCCGAATTGACCAAATTCAAGGTGAATCGAGATGAATCATGTCGAGTCGTCTGAAACGTGTCGAATCAAATCAAATAGATTAGTGTGGGGAAGGTAAGGCTACGGTAGGGTAGAGAAGAATAGAATAGAGTAGAATAGAACAGAACAGAAAGAATCGAGTAGACTAGAGTCAAATAGAGTCGAATACTGCCAAAAAGAGCCGAATAGAGTGGAAAAGAGCCGAATAGAACCGAATCGAGTTTAATGGAGCAGAAAGGAGATGAATCGAGCCGATATGACCCGAATCAGGTCGAATCCCATTCAAGTGTGTCGAATAGCATAGAACAGATTACACTAGGCTAAGTTAGGGTAGGGTAGGGTAGAATAGAGTGCAGTAGAACAGAACAGAAGAGAACTGAACTGAAAGAATAGGGTCGAGACGAGCAGAGTATAGAAGAGTAGAGTCGAACATTGCCGAATAGAGCCAAATAGAGCCCAAAAGAGCTAAATGGATAGAAACCAAGACAAATCTCGCCGAATCCTGTGGAATCGTGCCGTATCGCGTCGAATCCCGTCGAATTGCATTGAATCTGATCAATTCCAATCCAATCAAATAGAATAGACTACAGTAGGGTAGAGTACAATACAATACAGTAGACAATAGTTTAGGATGGAGTAGAATGGTGTAGCATGGAGTCGAGTGGAGTCGAAAAGAGATAATAGAGTTGAGTAGAGTCTAATAGAGCCGAATAGAGCTGAATAGAGCCTATTCGAGCTGACTGGAGCCGAATGGAGCCGATTAGAGCTGAACCGAACCGATTTGAGCCGATTGGGGATGAATGGAGTGGAAAGGAGCCGATTTGAGCCGAATCGCATCGAGATGCGTGGAATCGAATCCAGTAGAATAGATTAGATTAGGGTAGGATGGAATAGAGTAGACTTGAACACAGTAGAAGAGAATGGAAAGGATACAATAGAATAGAGTAGAAAAGGGTAGAGCAGAGCAGAATAGTGTAGAGTAGAATAGAGTAGAGTAGAACAGAGTCGAATCAAGCTGAATGGAGACGAAACGAGACAAATCGCGTCGACTGGCGTCGAATCCCATCGAATCAATTACAGTAGGGTATAGTAGAAGAGCGTAGAATGGAGTAGAATGGTGTGCAATGGAATCGAGTAGAGTAGAAAAGAGCTGAAGAGAGCCGAAGAGGGCCAAAGAGGGCCAAATCGAGCTGAATTGAGCGAAATCGAGCCGAATCCAGTGAATCGAGCCTAATGGAGCCAAATCGAGCCTAATCGAGCTGAATCGACACTATTCGAGACAAATGGAGCCGAATGGACATGAATCACACCGATTCGGCCCCTAGTCGCGTCAAAATTTCTCGAATTCAATTGAATAGACTAGAGTAGGGGAGGTTCGGGTAGGCTAGAGTAGGGTAGAATAGAGTAGAATAGAATAAAACAGAACAGAACACAACAAAATAGAACAGAACAACACAGAACGAATACAGAAAAGAGTAGGCTAGAGTAGAATAGAGGGGAATAGAGTAGAGTAGAATAGATTTGAACAGAGCCAAATCGAGCCGAATCACGTCGAAATGGGTTGAATCAAATCCAATCAAGTGGATTACAATACCTTAGAGTTGGGTAGCACAGGGTAGGGTAGAATAGAGTAGAATCGTACAGAACAGAGTAGAAACAATACAATAGAGTAGAGAAGAGTAGAATAGAGCTGAATAGAGCCAAATGCAGACAAAATGAGAGGAATCGTGTAGAAGCAAGTAGAGTAAATTAGAGTGGTGTTGTGTAGGGTAGAGCAGAATAGAGTAGAATAGTGTAGAATAGTGTGGAATGAATAGAATGGAGTAGAATGGAGTCAAATAGAAACGAATAGAGTAGAAAAGAGTCGAATGGAGCAGAATAGGGCCGAAGAAGGCCAAATCGAGCAGATTCGAAGCGATTCAAGCCAAAACAAGCTGAATGGAGCCTAACTGAGCCGAATAGAGCCAAATCGAGCCGAATCGAGCCGATTCAAGCTTCATCGCCTCGAATCGCGTTCAACGCGTCAAATCCAATCGAGACGTATAGATTAGAGAAGGGGAGGGGAGGGGAGGGGAGAATAGAACAGAGTAGAGTGGAATAGAAGAGATTAGAACAGAATAGAAGGAATAGAATCGAGTAGAATAGAGTGGAAAAGAGTAGAGTCGAATACAGTCAAATAGAGCCGAATAAGCTGAATAGAGACGAATGGAGCTGAATACAGCCGAAAAGAGCTGTATACTGCCGAATCACACCTAATCGAGCGGAATCAAGCAGAATCGCACTGACTGTCACCGAACAGCGTCGAATCGAATCAGGTCGAATCGAGTCGAGTCACATCGTTTTGAATCAAACAAGGTCAAATCGCTTCATATCGTGTCGAATCCCATCGAATCACGTCGAATAACTTCGAATTGCGTCAAACCTCAGAGAATCCTACTGAATCACGTCGAGTCGCATGGAATCTCATCAAATCCCTTCAGATTTGCCGAATCCAGTCAAGTCCTATCAAATCGCTTTGCACGGAATCGAATTGAATCCAATAGATTAAAGTAGGGTAGGTTCGGGTGGGGTGCCGTTGGGTCGGGTAGGGTAGAATAGAATAGAGTACAACAGAATAGGAGAGAATAGAACAGAACAGAAAGAATACAACAGAATAGAATAGAGTCAAAGAGAGAGAACATAGCCGAATTGAGCCGAGTGGAGACAAAACGAGACGAATCACGTCCGGTTGCTTCGAATCGCGTCAAATCAAATCGAATCGATTAGAAGAGATTAGGGTAGGGAAGGGTAGAATAGAAGAGAGGAAAATAGTGAGGAATGGAGTTGAACGGAGTCCAATAGAGACGGATAGATATGAATAGAGTACAAAAGAGTCGAATAGAGCAGAATAGGGCCGAATAGGACCAAATAAGGCCTAATTGAGCAGAATCCAGCAGAATCGATGGAATTCCAGCCTAATCGAGCCGAGTGGAGTGAAATGGAGCCAAGACGAGCCGAATAGAGCCGATTCGAACTGAATCGAGCTGATTCAAGCCTAATCGCGTCAAATCGCGTGGAAATACGTCACATCGAAACTAATCAAATAGATTAAGGAAGGGTAGGGTAGGGGCGGGTGGGTAGAATAGAACAGAATAGTACAGAATAGAATATAGTACAGTAGGGTAGAGTAGAGAGAGTAAAGCAGACAAGAGTAGAGCAGAGTAGAATTGAGTCAAATAGAGCCAAAGAGTGCAGGATATACCTGAATAGAGCCAATTCTGGCCGAATCGAGTCAAATGGAAACAAAACGAGATGAATCACACCAAATTGCTTCGAATCGCATCCAATCGAATAGAGTATCGTAGGGTAGAGTAGAACAGAATAGAGTAGAATTGCATAGAATGGAGAAGAGTGGAGTCAAATGGAGTCGAAAAGAGACAAATAGAGTAGAAAAGAGTCGAGTCAAGCCAAATAGGGCCGAATAAGGCTGAACCGAGTGGAAATGAGCTGAATTGAAGCGATTCGAGCCAAATCGAGCTGAATCGAGCTGATGTTGTGGACTCGAGCCGACTCAAGCGTGATGGTGTCCGGTCGCATCGAAATGCTTTGAATCGAATCAAATGGAATCGATTAGAATAGGTTAGGGTAGGGTAGTTTATGATAGGAAGACTAGGGTAGATGCAAGTAGACTACATTAGAGTAGACAAGAGAAGGCTAGAGTAGAAGCCTAGACTAGTAAGCTGGACTAGTCAGCTAGACTAGTGGCATAGAGCAGTAGCCTAGACAACTAGTCTTGAATAGTACCCTAAGTCAGTAATCTGAACGAGTACCCTTGCCTGAACTCTTAGCCTAATCTAGTACCCTTGCCTTAACTAGTAGTCCTAACAAGTACCCTTGGCTTAACTAGTAGTCTTCACTAGTACCCTTGCCTTCACTAGTAGTATGTCCTTAACAAGTAGCCTGAACTGGTACCCTTGCCTTAACCAGTACCCTCAACAAGTACCCATGCCTTAACTAGTAGCCTGGCCTTAACTAGTAGCCTGAACTAGTACACTTGCCTTAAGGAGTACCCTTGCCCGAACTACTCCCCTTAATTAGGACCCTTATTGAGTAACCCTAAGTAGTAGAGTATGGTACGGTGGGGTAGCATAGGGTAGGGAAGCATACGGTGGAACAGAGAAAATAGAAGGAAATAGAATAGAACAGCATAGGTCAGGGTAGGTTACCTTAGTGCAGGGTATGGTAGAGTAGCATAGGATGGAATCGAGAAAATAGAAAAGGAGACTAGAAAAGAGCAGACTAGATTAGGATAGGCTAGGGTGGGGGAGGGTTTTGTAGAATACAGTAGTGTAGAATGGAATAGAATGGTGTGGAATGGAGTCAAATGGATTCAAACAGAGATGAATAGAGTAGAAAAGAGTTGAATAGAGCCGAATAACGCTGAATAGGACCACATATGACCAAAATGAGCCGAATCGAGTCGAGTCGACCAGATTCGGGATGAATGGAGCCTAGTGGAGCTGAAATGAGCCAAATAGAGACAAACTGAACCCAGCAAAATCAAGCCAAAACACACTTAATTGCATCCTATTGCATCGGATCTCGTCGAATTCCATCAAATCCCACCAAAACGCATCAAATCTCGCGGAATCTCACCGAATCCCATCGAATTGTCTCAAATCGGGTCGAATGGTGTCAAACTGAATGGAATCGAATTAAATTGAATAGATTGGAGTAGTGTAGGTTAGACTGGGATTCAGTAGGGAAGGGCACAGAAGAATAGAATAGAGTAGAACAGAAGAGAATACCAAGAGTAGAATGGAGTAGAGTTGAGTAGAGTGGAATAGTCAGAGTCGGGTAGTGCAGAATATAGATGAATAGATCCAATTCAAGCCGAATCGATTCGAATGGAGAGGAAAGGAGACAAATCGTGATGAATCGAATCGATTAGAATAGATTAGAGTAGGGTAGGGTAGAACAGAATAGAATAGAGTAGAAAAGAGTAGAATGGTGTGGAAGGGAGTTGAATGGAGCCAAATAGAGACAAATAAAGTAGAAAGGGTTGAGTAGAGCTGAACAGGGCTGAATAAGGTTCACTCGAGCCTAATTATGCTGAATTGAGCAGAATCGAGACGAATTGACCCAATTCAAGCCAAATAGAGCTAAATCGAGCCGATTCAAGCCTAATCACATGGAATCGCGTCAAATGCGTTGAATCGAATAGATTAGAGTAGAGGAGGGTACGGCAGGAGAGGCTAGACTACAACACAACAGAACACAATAGAAAGAAGAGAATAGAATTAAGTAGAGTCGGGTCCAGTAGAATAGAGTCAAATTGAGTTGAAGAGAGCCGAAAAGAGCCAAACAGAGCTGAATACAGCCGAATTGACCAAATTCAAGGTGAATCGAGATGAATCATGTCGAGTCGTCTGAAACGTGTCGAATCGAATCAAATAGATTAGTGTGGGGAAGGTAAGGCTACGGTAGGGTAGAGAAGAATAGAATAGAGTAGAATAGAACAGAACAGAAAGAATCGAGTAGACTAGAGTCAAATAGAGTCGAATACTGCCAAAAAGAGCCGAATAGAGTGGAAAAGAGCCGAATAGAACCGAATCGAGTTTAATGGAGCAGAAAGGAGATGAATCGAGCCGATATGACCCGAATCAGGTCGAATCCCATTCAAGTGTGTCGAATAGCATAGAACAGATTACACTAGGCTAAGTTAGGGTAGGGTAGGGTAGAATAGAGTGCAGTAGAACAGAACAGAAGAGAACTGAACTGAAAGAATAAGGTCGAGACGAGCAGAGTATAGAAGAGTAGAGTAGAGTCGAACATTGCCGAATAGAGCCAAATAGAGCCCAAAAGAGCTAAATGGATAGAAACCAAGACAAATCACGCCGAATCCCGTGGAATCGTGCCGTATCGCGTCGAATCCCGTCGAATTGCATTGAATCTGATCAATTCCAATCCAATCAAATAGAATAGACTACAGTAGGGTAGAGTACAATACAATACAGTAGAGAATAGTTTAGGATGGAGTAGAATGGTGTAGCATGGAGTCGAGTGGAGTCGAAAAGAGATAATAGAGTTGAGTAGAGTCTAATAGAGCCGAATAGAGCTGAATAGAGCCTATTCGAGCTGACTGGAGCCGATTAGAGCTGAACCGAACCGATTTGAGCCGATTGGGGATGAATGGAGTGGAAAGGAGCCGATTTGAGCCGAATCGCATCGAGATGCGTGGAATCGAATCCAGTAGAATAGATTAGATTAGGGTAGGATGGAATAGAGTAGACTTGAACACAGTAGAAGAGAATGGAAAAGATACATTAGAATATAGTAGAAAAGGGTAGAGCAGAGCAGAATAGTGTAGAGTAGAATAGAGTAGAGTAGAACAGAGTCGAATCAAGCTGAATGGAGACGAAACGAGACAAATCGCGTCGACTGGCGTCGAATCCCATCGAATCAATTACAGTAGGGTATAGTAGAAGAGCGTAGAATGGAGTAGAATGGTGTGCAATGGAATCGAGTAGAGTAGAAAAGAGCTGAAGAGAGCCGAATAGGGCCAAAGAGGGCCAAATCGAGCTGAATTGAGCGAAATCGAGCCGAATCCAGTGAATCGAGCCTAATGGAGCCAAATCGAGCCTAATCGAGCTGAATCGACACTATTCGAGACAAATGGAGCCGAATGGACATGAATCACACCGATTCGGCCCCTAGTCGCGTCAAAATTTCTCGAATTCAATCGAATAGACTAGAGTAGGGGAGGTTCGGGTAGGCTAGAGTAGGGTAGAATAGAGTAGAATAGAATAAAACAGAACAGAACACAACAAAATAGAACAGAACAACACAGAACGAATACAGAAAAGAGTAGGCGAGAGTAGAATAGAGGGGAATAGAGTAGAGTAGAAGAGATTTGAACAGAGCCAAATCGAGCCGAATCACGTCGAAATGGGTTGAATCAAATCCAATCAAGTGGATTACAATACCTTAGAGTTGGGTAGCACAGGGTAGGGTAGAATAGAGTAGAATCGTACAGAACAGAGTAGAAACAATACAATAGAGTAGAGAAGAGTAGAATAGAGCTGAATAGAGCCAAATGCAGACAAAATGAGAGGAATCGTGTAGAAGCAAGTAGAGTAAATTAGAGTGGTGTTGGGTAGGGTAGAGCAGAATAGAGTAGAATAGTGTAGAATAGTGTGGAATGAATAGAATGGAGTAGAATGGAGTCAAATAGAAACGAATAGAGTAGAAAAGAGTCGAATGGAGCAGAATAGGGCCGAAGAAGGCCAAATCGAGCAGATTCGAAGCGATTCAAGCCAAAACAAGCTGAATGGAGCCTAACTGAGCCGAATAGAGCCAAATCGAGCCGAATCGAGCCGATTCAAGCTTCATCGCCTCGAATCGCGTTCAACGCGTCAAATCCAATCGAGACGTATAGATTAGAGAAGGGGAGGGGAGGGGAGGGGAGAATAGAACAGAGTAGAGTGGAATAGAAGAGATTAGAACAGAATAGAAGGAATAGAATCGAGTAGAATAGAGTGGAAAAGAGTAGAGTCGAATACAGTCAAATAGAGCCGAATAAGCTGAATAGAGACGAATGGAGCTGAATACAGCCGAAAAGAGCTGTATACTGCCGAATCACACCTAATCGAGCGGAATCAAGCAGAATCGCACTGACTGTCACCGAACAGCGTCGAATCGAATCAGGTCGAATCGAGTCGAGTCACATCGTTTTGAATCAAACAAGGTCAAATCGCTTCATATCGTGTCGAATCCCATCGAATCACGTCGAATAACTTCGAATTGCGTCAAACCTCAGAGAATCCTACTGAATCACGTCGAGTCGCATGGAATCTCATCAAATCCCTTCAGATTTGCCGAATCCAGTCAAGTCCTATCAAATCGCTTTGCACGGAATCGAATTGAATCCAATAGATTAAAGTAGGGTAGGTTCGGGTGGGGTGCCGTTGGGTCGGGTAGGGTAGAATAGAATAGAGTACAACAGAATAGGAGAGAATAGAACAGAACAGAAAGAATACAACAGAATAGAATAGAGTCAAAGAGAGAGAACATAGCCGAATTGAGCCGAGTGGAGACAAAACGAGACGAATCACGTCCGGTTGCTTCGAATCGCGTCAAATCAAATCGAATCGATTAGAAGAGATTAGGGTAGGGAAGGGTAGAATAGAAGAGAGGAAAATAGTGAGGAATGGAGTTGAACGGAGTCCAATAGAGACGGATAGATATGAATAGAGTACAAAAGAGTCGAATAGAGCAGAATAGGGCCGAATAGGACCAAATAAGGCCTAATTGAGCAGAATCCAGCAGAATCGATGGAATTCCAGCCTAATCGAGCCGAGTGGAGTGAAATGGAGCCAAGACGAGCCGAATAGAGCCGATTCGAACTGAATCGAGCTGATTCAAGCCTAATCGCGTCAAATCGCGTGGAAATACGTCACATCGAAACTAATCAAATAGATTAAGGAAGGGTAGGGTAGGGGCGGGTGGGTAGAATAGAACAGAATAGTACAGAATAGAATATAGTACAGTAGGGTAGAGTAGAGAGAGTAAAGCAGACAAGAG
Organism: Loxodonta africana; assembly: GCF_030014295.1. Classification (NCBI taxonomy): domain Eukaryota; kingdom Metazoa; phylum Chordata; class Mammalia; order Proboscidea; family Elephantidae; genus Loxodonta; species Loxodonta africana. The sequence continues at coordinate 141,029 of NW_026975099.1, read as the reverse complement.
TAGAGCAGAGTAGAATTCAGTCAAATAGAGCCAAAGAGTGCAGGATATACCTGAATAGAGCCAATTCTGGCCGAATCGAGTCAAATGGAAACAAAACGAGATGAATCACACCAAATTGCTTCGAATCGCATCCAATCGAATAGAGTATCGTAGGGTAGAGTAGAACAGAATAGAGTAGAATTGTATAGAATGGAGAAGAGTGGAGTCAAATGGAGTCGAAAAGAGACAAATAGAGTAGAAAAGAGTCGAGTCAAGCCAAATAGGGCCGAATAAGGCTGAACCGAGTGGAAATGAGCTGAATTGAAGCGATTCGAGCCAAATCGAGCTGAATCGAGCTGATGTTGTGGACTCGAGCCGACTCAAGCGTGATGGTGTCCGGTCGCATCGAAATGCTTTGAATCGAATCAAATGGAATCGATTAGAATAGGTTAGGGTAGGGTAGTTTATGATAGGAAGACTAGGGTAGATGCAAGTAGACTACATTAGAGTAGACAAGAGAAGGCTAGAGTAGAAGCCTAGACTAGTAAGCTGGACTAGTCAGCTAGACTAGTGGCATAGAGCAGTAGCCTAGACAACTAGTCTTGAATAGTACCCTAAGTCAGTAATCTGAACGAGTACCCTTGCCTGAACTCTTAGCCTAATCTAGTACCCTTGCCTTAACTAGTAGTCCTAACAAGTACCCTTGGCTTAACTAGTAGTCTTCACTAGTACCCTTGCCTTCACTAGTAGTATGTCCTTAACAAGTAGCCTGAACTGGTACCCTTGCCTTAACCAGTACCCTCAACAAGTACCCATGCCTTAACTAGTAGCCTGGCCTTAACTAGTAGCCTGAACTAGTACACTTGCCTTAAGGAGTACCCTTGCCCGAACTACTCCCCTTAATTAGGACCCTTATTGAGTAACCCTAAGTAGTAGAGTATGGTACGGTGGGGTAGCATAGGGTAGGGAAGCATACGGTGGAACAGAGAAAATAGAAGGAAATAGAATAGAACAGCATAGGTCAGGGTAGGTTACCTTAGTGCAGGGTATGGTAGAGTAGCATAGGATGGAATCGAGAAAATAGAAAAGGAGACTAGAAAAGAGCAGACTAGATTAGGATAGGCTAGGGTGGGGGAGGGTTTTGTAGAATACAGTAGTGTAGAATGGAATAGAATGGTGTGAAATGGAGTCAAATGGATTCAAACAGAGATGAATAGAGTAGAAAAGAGTTGAATAGAGCCGAATAACGCTGAATAGGACCACATATGACCAAAATGAGCCGAATCGAGTCGAGTCGACCAGATTCGGGATGAATGGAGCCTAGTGGAGCTGAAATGAGCCAAATAGAGACAAACTGAACCCAGCAAAATCAAGCCAAAACACACTTAATTGCATCCTATTGCATCGGATCTCGTCGAATTCCATCAAATCCCACCAAAACGCATCAAATCTCGCGGAATCTCACCGAATCCCATCGAATTGTCTCAAATCGGGTCGAATGGTGTCAAACTGAATGGAATCGAATTAAATTGAATAGATTGGAGTAGTGTAGGTTAGACTGGGATTCAGTAGGGAAGGGCACAGAAGAATAGAATAGAGTAGAACAGAAGAGAATACCAAGAGTAGAATGGAGTAGAGTTGAGTAGAGTGGAATAGTCAGAGTCGGGTAGTGCAGAATATAGATGAATAGATCCAATTCAAGCCGAATCGATTCGAATGGAGAGGAAAGGAGACAAATCGTGATGAATCGAATCGATTAGAATAGATTAGAGTAGGGTAGGGTAGAACAGAATAGAATAGAGTAGAAAAGAGTAGAATGGTGTGGAAGGGAGTTGAATGGAGCCAAATAGAGACAAATAAAGTAGAAAGGGTTGAGTAGAGCTGAACAGGGCTGAATAAGGTTCACTCGAGCCTAATTATGCTGAATTGAGCAGAATCGAGACGAATTGACCCAATTCAAGCCAAATAGAGCTAAATCGAGCCGATTCAAGCCTAATCACATGGAATCGCGTCAAAATGCGTTGAATCGAATAGATTAGAGTAGAGGAGGGTACGGCAGGAGAGGCTAGACTACAACACAACAGAACACAATAGAAAGAAGAGAATAGAATTAAGTAGAGTCGGGTCCAGTAGAATAGAGTCAAATTGAGTTGAAGAGAGCCGAAAAGAGCCAAACAGAGCTGAATACAGCCGAATTGACCAAATTCAAGGTGAATCGAGATGAATCATGTCGAGTCGTCTGAAACGTGTCGAATCGAATCAAATAGATTAGTGTGGGGAAGGTAAGGCTACGGTAGGGTAGAGAAGAATAGAATAGAGTAGAATAGAACAGAACAGAAAGAATCGAGTAGACTAGAGTCAAATAGAGTCGAATACTGCCAAAAAGAGCCGAATAGAGTGGAAAAGAGCCGAATAGAACCGAATCGAGTTTAATGGAGCAGAAAGGAGATGAATCGAGCCGATATGACCCGAATCAGGTCGAATCCCATTCAAGTGTGTCGAATAGCATAGAACAGATTACACTAGGCTAAGTTAGGGTAGGGTAGGGTAGAATAGAGTGCAGTAGAACAGAACAGAAGAGAACTGAACTGAAAGAATAAGGTCGAGACGAGCAGAGTATAGAAGAGTAGAGTAGAGTCGAACATTGCCGAATAGAGCCAAATAGAGCCCAAAAGAGCTAAATGGATAGAAACCAAGACAAATCACGCCGAATCCCGTGGAATCGTGCCGTATCGCGTCGAATCCCGTCGAATTGCATTGAATCTGATCAATTCCAATCCAATCAAATAGAATAGACTACAGTAGGGTAGAGTACAATACAATACAGTAGAGAATAGTTTAGGATGGAGTAGAATGGTGTAGCATGGAGTCGAGTGGAGTCGAAAAGAGATAATAGAGTTGAGTAGAGTCTAATAGAGCCGAATAGAGCTGAATAGAGCCTATTCGAGCTGACTGGAGCCGATTAGAGCTGAACCGAACCGATTTGAGCCGATTGGGGATGAATGGAGTGGAAAGGAGCCGATTTGAGCCGAATCGCATCGAGATGCGTGGAATCGAATCCAGTAGAATAGATTAGATTAGGGTAGGATGGAATAGAGTAGACTTGAACACAGTAGAAGAGAATGGAAAAGATACATTAGAATATAGTAGAAAAGGGTAGAGCAGAGCAGAATAGTGTAGAGTAGAATAGAGTAGAGTAGAACAGAGTCGAATCAAGCTGAATGGAGACGAAACGAGACAAATCGCGTCGACTGGCGTCGAATCCCATCGAATCAATTACAGTAGGGTATAGTAGAAGAGCGTAGAATGGAGTAGAATGGTGTGCAATGGAATCGAGTAGAGTAGAAAAGAGCTGAAGAGAGCCGAATAGGGCCAAAGAGGGCCAAATCGAGCTGAATTGAGCGAAATCGAGCCGAATCCAGTGAATCGAGCCTAATGGAGCCAAATCGAGCCTAATCGAGCTGAATCGACACTATTCGAGACAAATGGAGCCGAATGGACATGAATCACACCGATTCGGCCCCTAGTCGCGTCAAAATTTCTCGAATTCAATCGAATAGACTAGAGTAGGGGAGGTTCGGGTAGGCTAGAGTAGGGTAGAATAGAGTAGAATAGAATAAAACAGAACAGAACACAACAAAATAGAACAGAACAACACAGAACGAATACAGAAAAGAGTAGGCGAGAGTAGAATAGAGGGGAATAGAGTAGAGTAGAAGAGATTTGAACAGAGCCAAATCGAGCCGAATCACGTCGAAATGGGTTGAATCAAATCCAATCAAGTGGATTACAATACCTTAGAGTTGGGTAGCACAGGGTAGGGTAGAATAGAGTAGAATCGTACAGAACAGAGTAGAAACAATACAATAGAGTAGAGAAGAGTAGAATAGAGCTGAATAGAGCCAAATGCAGACAAAATGAGAGGAATCGTGTAGAAGCAAGTAGAGTAAATTAGAGTGGTGTTGGGTAGGGTAGAGCAGAATAGAGTAGAATAGTGTAGAATAGTGTGGAATGAATAGAATGGAGTAGAATGGAGTCAAATAGAAACGAATAGAGTAGAAAAGAGTCGAATAGAGCAGAATAGGGCCGAAGAAGGCCAAATCGAGCAGATTCGAAGCGATTCAAGCCAAAACAAGCTGAATGGAGCCTAACTGAGCCGAATAGAGCCAAATCGAGCCGAATCGAGCCGATTCAAGCTTCATCGCCTCGAATCGCGTTCAACGCGTCAAATCCAATCGAGACGTATAGATTAGAGAAGGGGAGGGGAGGGGAGGGGAGAATAGAACAGAGTAGAGTGGAATAGAAGAGATTAGAACAGAATAGAAGGAATAGAATCGAGTAGAATAGAGTGGAAAAGAGTAGAGTCGAATACAGTCGAATAGAGCCGAGTAAGCTGAATAGAGACGAATGGAGCTGAATACAGCCGAAAAGAGCTGTATACTGCCGAATCACACCTAATCGAGCGGAATCAAGCAGAATCGCACTGACTGTCACCGAACAGCGTCGAATCGAATCAGGTCGAATCGAGTCGAGTCACATCGTTTTGAATCAAACAAGGTCAAATCGCTTCATATCGTGTCGAATCCCATCGAATCACGTCGAATAACTTCGAATTGCGTCAAACCTCAGAGAATCCTACTGAATCACGTCGAGTCGCATGGAATCTCATCAAATCCCTTCAGATTTGCCGAATCCAGTCAAGTCCTATCAAATCGCTTTGCACGGAATCGAATTGAATCCAATAGATTAAAGTAGGGTAGGTTCGGGTGGGGTGCCGTTGGGTCGGGTAGGGTAGAATAGAATAGAGTACAACAGAATAGGAGAGAATAGAACAGAACAGAAAGAATACAACAGAATAGAATAGAGTCAAAGAGAGAGAACATAGCCGAATTGAGCCGAGTGGAGACAAAACGAGACGAATCACGTCCGGTTGCTTCGAATCGCGTCAAATCAAATCGAATCGATTAGAAGAGATTAGGGTAGGGAAGGGTAGAATAGAAGAGAGGAAAATAGTGAGGAATGGAGTTGAACGGAGTCCAATAGAGACGGATAGATATGAATAGAGTACAAAAGAGTCTAATAGAGCAGAATAGGGCCGAATAGGCCCAAATAAGGCCTAATTGAGCAGAATCCAGCAGAATCGATGGAATTCGAGCCTAATCGAGCCGAATGGAGTGAAATGGAGCCAAGTCGAGCCGAATAGAGCCGATTCGAACTGAATCGAGCTGATTCAAGCCTAATCGCGTCAAATCGCGTGGAAATACGTCACATCGAAACTAATCAAATAGATTAAGGAAGGGTAGGGTAGGGGCGGGTGGGTAGAATAGAACAGAATAGTACAGAATAGAATATAGTACAGTAGGGTAGAGTAGAGAGTAAAGCAGACAAGAGTAGAGCAGAGTAGAATTGAGTCAAATAGAGTCAAAGAGTGCAGGATATACCTGAATAGAGCCAATTCTGGCCGAATCGAGTCAAATGGAAACAAAACGAGATGAATCACACCAAATTGCTTCGAATCGCATCCAATCGAATAGAGTATCGTAGGGTAGAGTAGAACAGAAGAGAGTAGAATTGCATAGAATGGAGAAGAGTGGAGTCAAATGGAGTCGAAAAGAGACAAATAGAGTAGAAAAGAGTCGAGTCAAGCCAAATAGGGCCGAATAAGGCTGAACCGAGTGGAAATGAGCTGAATTGAAGCGATTCGAGCCAAATCGAGCTGAATCGAGCTGATGTTGCGGACTCGAGCCGACTCAAGCATGATGGTGTCCGGTCGCATCGAAATGCTTTGAATCGAATCAAATGGAATCGATTAGAATAGGTTAGGGTAGGGTAGTTTATGATAGGAAGACTAGGGTAGATGCAAGTAGACTACATTAGAGTAGACAAGAGAAGGCTAGAGTAGAAGCCTAGACTAGTAAGCTGGACTAGTCAGCTAGACTAGTGGCATAGAGCAGTAGCCTAGACAACTAGTCTTGAATAGTACCCTAAGTCAGTAATCTGAACGAGTACCCTTGCCTGAACTCTCAGCCTAATCTAGTACCCTTGCCTTAACTAGTAGTCCTAACAAGTACCCTTGGCTTAACTAGTAGTCTTCACTAGTACCCTTGCCTTCACTAGTAGTATGTCCTTAACAAGTAGCCTGAACTGGTACCCTTGCCTTAACCAGTACCCTCAACAAGTACCCATGCCTTAACTAGTAGCCTGGCCTTAACTAGTGCCCTTGCATAACTAGTACCCTGGCCTTAACTAGTAGCCTGAACTAGTACACTTGCCTTAAGGAGTACCCTTGCCCGAACTACTCCCCTTAATTAGGACCCTTATTGAGTAACCCTAAGTAGTAGAGTATGGTACGGTGGGGTAGCATAGGGTAGGGAAGCATACGGTGGAACAGAGAAAATAGAAGGAAATAGAATAGAACAGCATAGGTCAGGGTAGGTTAGCTTAGTGCAGGGTATGGTAGAGTAGCATAGGATGGAATCGAGAAAATAGAAAAGGAGACTAGAAAAGAGCAGACTAGATTAGGATAGGCTAGGGTGGGGGAGGGTTTTGTAGAATACAGTAGTGTAGAATGGAATAGAATGGTGTGGAATGGAGTCAAATGGATTCAAACAGAGATGAATAGAGTAGAAAAGAGTTGAATAGAGCCGAATAACGCTGAATAGGACCACATATGACCAAAATGAGCCGAATCGAGTCGAGTCGACCAGATTCGGGATGAATGGAGCCTAGTGGAGCTGAAATGAGCCAAATAGAGACAAACTGAACCCAGCAAAATCAAGCCAAAACATACTTAATTGCATCCTATTGCATCGGATCTCGTCGAATTCCATCAAATCCCACCAAAACGCATCAAATCTCGCGGAATCTCACCGAATCCCATCGAATTGTCTCAAATCGGGTCGAATGGTGTCAAACTGAATGGAATCGAATTAAATTGAATAGATTGGAGTAGTGTAGGTTAGACTGGGATTCAGTAGGGAAGGGCACAGAAGAATAGAATAGAGTAGAACAGAAGAGAATACCAAGAGTAGAATGGAGTAGAGTTGAGTAGAGTGGAATAGTCAGAGTCGGGTAGTGCAGAATATAGATGAATAGATCCAATTCAAGCCGAATCGATTCGAATGGAGAGGAAAGGAGACAAATCGTGATGAATCGAATCGATTAGAATAGATTAGAGTAGGGTAGGGTAGAACAGAATAGAATAGAGTAGAAAAGAGTAGAATGGTGTGGAAGGGAGTTGAATGGAGCCAAATAGAGACAAATAAAGTAGAAAGGGTTGAGTAGAGCTGAACAGGGCTGAATAAGGTTCACTCGAGCCTAATTATGCTGAATTGAGCAGAATCGAGACGAATTGACCCAATTCAAGCCAAATAGAGCTAAATCGAGCCGATTCAAGCCTAATCACATGGAATCGCGTCAAAATGCGTTGAATCGAATAGATTAGAGTAGAGGAGGGTACGGCAGGAGAGGCTAGACTACAACACAACAGAACACAATAGAAAGAAGAGAATAGAATTAAGTAGAGTCGGGTCCAGTAGAATAGAGTCAAATTGAGTTGAAGAGAGCCGAAAAGAGCCAAACAGAGCTGAATACAGCCGAATTGACCAAATTCAAGGTGAATCGAGATGAATCATGTCGAGTCGTCTGAAACGTGTCGAATCGAATCAAATAGATTAGTGTGGGGAAGGTAAGGCTACGGTAGGGTAGAGAAGAATAGAATAGAGTAGAATAGAACAGAACAGAAAGAATCGAGTAGACTAGAGTCAAATAGAGTCGAATACTGCCAAAAAGAGCCGAATAGAGTGGAAAAGAGCCGAATAGAACCGAATCGAGTTTAATGGAGCAGAAAGGAGATGAATCGAGCCGATATGACCCGAATCAGGTCGAATCCCATTCAAGTGTGTCGAATAGCATAGAACAGATTACACTAGGCTAAGTTAGGGTAGGGTAGGGTAGAATAGAGTGCAGTAGAACAGAACAGAAGAGAACTGAACTGAAAGAATAGGGTCGAGACGAGCAGAGTATAGAAGAGTAGCGTAGAGTCGAACATTGCCGAATAGAGCCAAATAGAGCCCAAAAGAGCTAAATGGATAGAAACCAAGACAAATCACGCCGAATCCCGTGGAATCGTGCCGTATCGCGTCGAATCCCGTCGAATTGCATTGAATCTGATCAATTCCAATCCAATCAAATAGAATAGACTACAGTAGGGTAGAGTACAATACAATACAGTAGAGAATAGTTTAGGATGGAGTAGAATGGTGTAGCATGGAGTCGAGTGGAGTCGAAAAGAGATAATAGAGTTGAGTAGAGTCTAATAGAGCCGAATAGAGCTGAATAGAGCCTATTCGAGCTGACTGGAGCCGATTAGAGCTGAACCGAACCGATTTGAGCCGATTGGGGATGAATGGAGTGGAAAGGAGCCGATTTGAGCCGAATCGCATCGAGATGCGTGGAATCGAATCCAGTAGAATAGATTAGATTAGAGTAGGATGGAATAGAGTAGACTTGAACACAGTAGAAGAGAATGGAAAAGATACATTAGAATATAGTAGAAAAGGGTAGAGCAGAGCAGAATAGTGTAGAGTAGAATAGAGTAGAGTAGAACAGAGTCGAATCAAGCTGAATGTAGACGAAACGAGACAAATCGCGTCGACTGGCGTCGAATCCCATCGAATCAATTACAGTAGGGTATAGTAGAAGAGCGTAGAATGGAGTAGAATGGTGTGCAATGGAATCGAGTAGAGTAGAAAAGAGCTGAAGAGAGCCGAATAGGGCCAAAGAGGGCCAAATCGAGCTGAATTGAGCGAAATCGAGCCGAATCCAGTGAATCGAGCCTAATGGAGCCAAATCGAGCCTAATCGAGCTGAATCGACACTATTCGAGACAAATGGAGCCGAATGGACATGAATCACACCGATTCGGCCCCTAGTCGCGTCAAAATTTCTCGAATTCAATCGAATAGACTAGAGTAGGGGAGGTTCGGGTAGGCTAGAGTAGGGTAGAATAGAGTAGAATAGAATAAAACAGAACAGAACACAACAAAATAGAACAGAACAACACAGAACGAATACAGAAAAGAGTAGGCGAGAGTAGAATAGAGGGGAATAGAGTAGAGTAGAATAGATTTGAACAGAGCCAAATCGAGCCGAATCACGTCGAAATGGGTTGAATCAAATCCAATCAAGTGGATTACAATACCTTAGAGTTGGGTAGCACAGGGTAGGGTAGAATAGAGTAGAATCGTACAGAACAGAGTAGAAACAATACAATAGAGTAGAGAAGAGTAGAATAGAGCTGAATAGAGCCAAATGCAGACAAAATGAGAGGAATCGTGTAGAAGCAAGTAGAGTAAATTAGAGTGGTGTTGGGTAGGGTAGAGCAGAATAGAGTAGAATAGTGTAGAATAGTGTGGAATGAATAGAATGGAGTAGAATGGAGTCAAATAGAAACGAATAGAGTAGAAAAGAGTCGAATAGAGCAGAATAGGGCCGAAGAAGGCCAAATCGAGCAGATTCGAAGCGATTCAAGCCAAAACAAGCTGAATGGAGCCTAACTGAGCCGAATAGAGCCAAATCGAGCCGAATAGAGCCGGTTCAAGCTTCATCGCCTCGAATCGCGTTCAACGCGTCAAATCCAATCGAGACGTATAGATTAGAGAAGGGGAGGGGAGGGGAGGGGAGAACAGAACAGAGTAGAGTGGAATAGAAGAGATTAGAACAGAATAGAAGGAATAGAATCGAGTAGAATAGAGTGGAAAAGAGTAGAGTCGAATACAGTCGAATAGAGCCGAGTAAGCTGAATAGAGACGAATGGAGCTGAATACAGCCGAAAAGAGCTGTATACTGCCGAATCACACCTAATCGAGCGGAATCAAGCAGAATCGCACTGACTGTCACCGAACAGCGTCGAATCGAATCAGGTCGAATCGAGTCGAGTCACATCGTTTTGAATCAAACAAGGTCAAATCGCTTCATATCGTGTCGAATCCCATCGAATCACGTCGAATAACTTCGAATTGCGTCAAACCTCAGAGAATCCTACTGAATCACGTCGAGTCGCATGGAATCTCATCAAATCCCTTCAGATTTGCCGAATCCAGTCAAGTCCTATCAAATCGCTTTGCACGGAATCGAATTGAATCCAATAGATTAAAGTAGGGTAGGTTCGGGTGGGGTGCCGTTGGGTCGGGTAGGGTAGAATAGAATAGAGTACAACAGAATAGGAGAGAATAGAACAGAACAGAAAGAATACAACAGAATAGAATAGAGTCAAAGAGAGAGAACATAGCCGAATTGAGCCGAGTGGAGACAAAACGAGACGAATCACGTCCGGTTGCTTCGAATCGCGTCAAATCAAATCGAATCGATTAGAAGAGATTAGGGTAGGGAAGGGTAGAATAGAAGAGAGGAAAATAGTGAGGAATGGAGTTGAACGGAGTCCAATAGAGACGGATAGATATGAATAGAGTACAAAAGAGTCGAATAGAGCAGAATAGGGCCGAATAGGCCCAAATAAGGCCTAATTGAGCAGAATCCAGCAGAATCGATGGAATTCGAGCCTAATCGAGCTGAATGGAGTGAAATGGAGCCAAGTCGAGCCGAATAGAGCCGATTCGAACTGAATCGAGCTGATTCAAGCCTAATCGCGTCAAATCGCGTGGAAATACGTCACATCGAAACTAATCAAATAGATTAAGGAAGGGTAGGGTAGGGGCGGGTGGGTAGAATAGAACAGAATAGTACAGAATAGAATATAGTACAGTAGGGTAGAGTAGAGAGAGTAAAGCAGACAAGAGTAGAGCAGAGTAGAATTGAGTCAAATAGAGTCAAAGAGTGCAGGATATACCTGAATAGAGCCAATTCTGGCCGAATCGAGTCAAATGGAAACAAAACGAGATGAATCACACCAAATTGCTTCGAATCGCATCCAATCGAATAGAGTATCGTAGGGTAGAGTAGAACAGAAGAGAGTAGAATTGCATAGAATGGAGAAGAGTGGAGTCAAATGGAGTCGAAAAGAGACAAATAGAGTAGAAAAGAGTCGAGTCAAGCCAAATAGGGCCGAATAAGGCTGAACCGAGTGGAAATGAGCTGAATTGAAGCGATTCGAGCCAAATCGAGCTGAATCGAGCTGATGTTGCGGACTCGAGCCGACTCAAGCGTGATGGTGTCTGGTCGCATCGAAATGCTTTGAATCGAATCAAATGGAATCGATTAGAATAGGTTAGGGTAGGGTAGTTTATAATAGGAAGACTAGGGTAGATGCAAGTAGACTACATTAGAGTAGACAAGAGAAGGCTAGAGTAGAAGCCTAGACTAGTAAGCTGGACTAGTCAGCTAGACTAGTGGCATAGAGCAGTAGCCTAGACAACTAGTCTTGAATAGTACCCTAAGTCAGTAATCTGAACGAGTACCCTTGCCTGAACTCTCAGCCTAATCTAGTACCCTTGCCTTAACTAGTAGTCCTAACAAGTACCCTTGACTTAACTAGTAGTCTTCACTAGTACCCTTGCCTTCACTAGTAGTATGTCCTTAACAAGTAGCCTGAACTGGTACCCTTGCCTTAACCAGTACCCTCAACAAGTACCCATGCCTTAACTAGTAGCCTGGCCTTAACTAGTAGCCTGAACTAGTACACTTGCCTTAAGGAGTACCCTTGCCCGAACTACTCCCCTTAATTAGGACCCTTATTGAGTAACCCTAAGTAGTAGAGTATGGTACGGTGGGGTAGCATAGGGTAGGGAAGCATACGGTGGAACAGAGAAAATAGAAGGAAATAGAATAGAACAGCATAGGTCAGGGTAGGTTACCTTAGTGCAGGGTATGGTAGAGTAGCATAGGATGGAATCGAGAAAATAGAAAAGGAGACTAGAATAGAGCAGACTAGATTAGGATAGGCTAGGGTGGGGGAGGGTTTTGTAGAATACAGTAGTGTAGAATGGAATAGAATGGTGTGGAATGGAGTCAAATGGATTCAAACAGAGATGAATAGAGTAGAAAAGAGTTGAATAGAGCCGAATAACGCTGAATAGGACCACATATGACCAAAATGAGCCGAATCGAGTCGAGTCGACCAGATTCGGGATGAATGGAGCCTAGTGGAGCTGAAATGAGCCAAATAGAGACAAACTGAACCCAGCAAAATCAAGCCAAAACACACTTAATTGCATCCTATTGCATCGGATCTCGTCGAATTCCATCAAATCCCACCAAAACGCATCAAATCTCGCGGAATCTCACCGAATCCCATCGAATTGTCTCAAATCGGGTCGAATGGTGTCAAACTGAATGGAATCGAATTAAATTGAATAGATTGGAGTAGTGTAGGTTAGACTGGGATTCAGTAGGGAAGGGCACAGAAGAATAGAATAGAGTAGAACAGAAGAGAATACCAAGAGTAGAATGGAGTAGAGTTGAGTAGAGTGGAATAGTCAGAGTCGGGTAGTGCAGAATATAGATGAATAGATCCAATTCAAGCCGAATCGATTCGAATGGAGAGGAAAGGAGACAAATCGTGATGAATCGAATCGATTAGAATAGATTAGAGTAGGGTAGGGTAGAACAGAATAGAATAGAGTAGAAAAGAGTAGAATGGTGTGGAAGGGAGTTGAATGGAGCCAAATAGAGACAAATAAAGTAGAAAGGGTTGAGTAGAGCTGAACAGGGCTGAATAAGGTTCACTCGAGCCTAATTATGCTGAATTGAGCAGAATCGAGACGAATTGACCCAATTCAAGCCAAATAGAGCTAAATCGAGCCGATTCAAGCCTAATCACATGGAATCGCGTCAAAATGCGTTGAATCGAATAGATTAGAGTAGAGGAGGGTACGGCAGGAGAGGCTAGACTACAACACAACAGAACACAATAGAAAGAAGAGAATAGAATTAAGTAGAGTCGGGTCCAGTAGAATAGAGTCAAATTGAGTTGAAGAGAGCCGAAAAGAGCCAAACAGAGCTGAATACAGCCGAATTGACCAAATTCAAGGTGAATCGAGATGAATCATGTCGAGTCGTCTGAAACGTGTCGAATCGAATCAAATAGATTAGTGTGGGGAAGGTAAGGCTACGGTAGGGTAGAGAAGAATAGAATAGAGTAGAATAGAACAGAACAGAAAGAATCGAGTAGACTAGAGTCAAATAGAGTCGAATACTGCCAAAAAGAGCCGAATAGAGTGGAAAAGAGCCGAATAGAACCGAATCGAGTTTAATGGAGCAGAAAGGAGATGAATCGAGCCGATATGACCCGAATCAGGTCCAATCCCATTCAAGTGTGTCGAATAGCATAGAACAGATTACACTAGGCTAAGTTAGGGTAGGGTAGGGTAGAATAGAGTGCAGTAGAACAGAACAGAAGAGAACTGAACTGAAAGAATAGGGTCGAGACGAGCAGAGTATAGAAGAGTAGCGTAGAGTCGAACATTGCCGAATAGAGCCAAATAGAGCCCAAAAGAGCTAAATGGATAGAAACCAAGACAAATCACGCCGAATCCCGTGGAATCGTGCCGTATCGCGTCGAATCCCGTCGAATTGCATTGAATCTGATCAATTCCAATCCAATCAAATAGAATAGACTACAGTAGGGTAGAGTACAATACAATACAGTAGAGAATAGTTTAGGATGGAGTAGAATGGTGTAGCATGGAGTCGAGTGGAGTCGAAAAGAGATAATAGAGTTGAGTAGAGTCTAATAGAGCCGAATAGAGCTGAATAGAGCCTATTCGAGCTGACTGGAGCCGATTAGAGCTGAACCGAACCGATTTGAGCCGATTGGGGATGAATGGAGTGGAAAGGAGCCGATTTGAGCCGAATCGCATCGAGATGCGTGGAATCGAATCCAGTAGAATAGATTAGATTAGAGTAGGATGGAATAGAGTAGACTTGAACACAGTAGAAGAGAATGGAAAAGATACATTAGAATATAGTAGAAAAGGGTAGAGCAGAGCAGAATAGTGTAGAGTAGAATAGAGTAGAGTAGAACAGAGTCGAATCAAGCTGAATGGAGACGAAACGAGACAAATCGCGTCGACTGGCGTCGAATCCCATCGAATCAATTACAGTAGGGTATAGTAGAAGAGCGTAGAATGGAGTAGAATGGTGTGCAATGGAATCGAGTAGAGTAGAAAAGAGCTGAAGAGAGCCGAATAGGGCCAAAGAGGGCCAAATCGAGCTGAATTGAGCGAAATCGAGCCGAATCCAGTGAATCGAGCCTAATGGAGCCAAATCGAGCCTAATCGAGCTGAATCGACACTATTCGAGACAAATGGAGCCGAATGGACATGAATCACACCGATTCGGCCCCTAGTCGCGTCAAAATTTCTCGAATTCAATCGAATAGACTAGAGTAGGGGAGGTTCGGGTAGGCTAGAGTAGGGTAGAATAGAGTAGAATAGAATAAAACAGAACAGAACACAACAAAATAGAACAGAACAACACAGAACGAATACAGAAAAGAGTAGGCGAGAGTAGAATAGAGGGGAATAGAGTAGAGTAGAATAGATTTGAACAGAGCCAAATCGAGCCGAATCACGTCGAAATGGGTTGAATCAAATCCAATCAAGTGGATTACAATACCTTAGAGTTGGGTAGCACAGGGTAGGGTAGAATAGAGTAGAATCGTACAGAACAGAGTAGAAACAATACAATAGAGTAGAGAAGAGTAGAATAGAGCTGAATAGAGCCAAATGCAGACAAAATGAGAGGAATCGTGTAGAAGCAAGTAGAGTAAATTAGAGTGGTGTTGGGTAGGGTAGAGCAGAATAGAGTAGAATAGTGTAGAATAGTGTGGAATGAATAGAATGGAGTAGAATGGAGTCAAATAGAAACGAATAGAGTAGAAAAGAGTCGAATAGAGCAGAATAGGGCCGAAGAAGGCCAAATCGAGCAGATTCGAAGCGATTCAAGCCAAAACAAGCTGAATGGAGCCTAACTGAGCCGAATAGAGCCAAATCGAGCCGAATAGAGCCGATTCAAGCTTCATCGCCTCGAATCGCGTTCAACGCGTCAAATCCAATCGAGACGTATAGATTAGAGAAGGGGAGGGGAGGGGAGGGGAGAACAGAACAGAGTAGAGTGGAATAGAAGAGATTAGAACAGAATAGAAGGAATAGAATCGAGTAGAATAGAGTGGAAAAGAGTAGAGTCGAATACAGTCGAATAGAGCCGAGTAAGCTGAATAGAGACGAATGGAGCTGAATACAGCCGAAAAGAGCTGTATACTGCCGAATCACACCTAATCGAGCGGAATCAAGCAGAATCGCACTGACTGTCACCGAACAGCGTCGAATCGAATCAGGTCGAATCGAGTCGAGTCACATCGTTTTGAATCAAACAAGGTCAAATCGCTTCATATCGTGTCGAATCCCATCGAATCACGTCGAATAACTTCGAATTGCGTCAAACCTCAGAGAATCCTACTGAATCACGTCGAGTCGCATGGAATCTCATCAAATCCCTTCAGATTTGCCGAATCCAGTCAAGTCCTATCAAATCGCTTTGCACGGAATCGAATTGAATCCAATAGATTAAAGTAGGGTAGGTTCGGGTGGGGTGCCGTTGGGTCGGGTAGGGTAGAATAGAATAGAGTACAACAGAATAGGAGAGAATAGAACAGAACAGAAAGAATACAACAGAATAGAATAGAGTCAAAGAGAGAGAACATAGCCGAATTGAGCCGAGTGGAGACAAAACGAGACGAATCACGTCCGGTTGCTTCGAATCGCGTCAAATCAAATCGAATCGATTAGAAGAGATTAGGGTAGGGAAGGGTAGAATAGAAGAGAGGAAAATAGTGAGGAATGGAGTTGAACGGAGTCCAATAGAGACGGATAGATATGAATAGAGTACAAAAGAGTCGAATAGAGCAGAATAGGGCCGAATAGGCCCAAATAAGGCCTAATTGAGCAGAATCCAGCAGAATCGATGGAATTCGAGCCTAATCGAGCCGAATGGAGTGAAATGGAGCCAAGTCGAGCCGAATAGAGCCGATTCGAACTGAATCGAGCTGATTCAAGCCTAATCGCGTCAAATCGCGTGGAAATACGTCACATCGAAACTAATCAAATAGATTAAGGAAGGGTAGGGTAGGGGCGGGTGGGTAGAATAGAACAGAATAGTACAGAATAGAATATAGTACAGTAGGGTAGAGTAGAGAGAGTAAAGCAGACAAGAGTAGAGCAGAGTAGAATTGAGTCAAATAGAGTCAAAGAGTGCAGGATATACCTGAATAGAGCCAATTCTGGCCAAATAGAGTCAAATGGAAACAAAACGAGATGAATCACACCAAATTGCTTCGAATCGCATCCAATCGAATAGAGTATCGTAGGGTAGAGTAGAACAGAATAGAGTAGAATTGCATAGAATGGAGAAGAGTGGAGTCAAATGGAGTCGAAAAGAGACAAATAGAGTAGAAAAGAGTCGAGTCAAGCCAAATAGGGCCGAATAAGGCTGAACCGAGTGGAAATGAGCTGAATTGAAGCGATTCGAGCCAAATCGAGCTGAATCGAGCTGATGTTGCGGACTCGAGCCGACTCAAGCGTGATGGTGTCCGGTCGCATCGAAATGCTTTGAATCGAATCAAATGGAATCGATTAGAATAGGTTAGGGTAGGGTAGTTTATGATAGGAAGACTAGGGTAGATGCAAGTAGACTACATTAGAGTAGACAAGAGAAGGCTAGAGTAGAAGCCTAGACTAGTAAGCTGGACTAGTCAGCTAGACTAGTGGCATAGAGCAGTAGCCTAGACAACTAGTCTTGAATAGTACCCTAAGTCAGTAATCTGAACGAGTACCCTTGCCTGAACTCTCAGCCTAATCTAGTACCCTTGCCTTAACTAGTAGTCCTAACAAGTACCCTTGGCTTAACTAGTAGTCTTCACTAGTACCCTTGCCTTCACTAGTAGTACGTCCTTAACAAGTAGCCTGAACTGGTACCCTTGCCTTAACCAGTACCCTCAACAAGTACCCATGCCTTAACTAGTAGCCTGGCCTTAACTAGTGCCCTTGCATAACTAGTACCCTGGCCTTAACTAGTAGCCTGAACTAGTACACTTGCCTTAAGGAGTACCCTTGCCCGAACTACTCCCCTTAATTAGGACCCTTATTGAGTAACCCTAAGTAGTAGAGTATGGTACGGTGGGGTAGCATAGGGTAGGGAAGCATACGGTGGAACAGAGAAAATAGAAGGAAATAGAATAGAACAGCATAGGTCAGGGTAGGTTACCTTAGTGCAGGGTATGGTAGAGTAGCATAGGATGGAATCGAGAAAATAGAAAAGGAGACTAGAAAAGAGCAGACTAGATTAGGATAGGCTAGGGTGGGGGAGGGTTTTGTAGAATACAGTAGTGTAGAATGGAATAGAATGGTGTGGAATGGAGTCAAATGGATTCAAACAGAGATGAATAGAGTAGAAAAGAGTTGAATAGAGCCGAATAACGCTGAATAGGACCACATATGACCAAAATGAGCCGAATCGAGTCGAGTCGATCAGATTCGGGATGAATGGAGCCTAGTGGAGCTGAAATGAGCCAAATAGAGACAAACTGAACCCAGCAAAATCAAGCCAAAACACACTTAATTGCATCCTATTGCATCGGATCTCGTCGAATTCCATCAAATCCCACCAAAACGCATCAAATCTCGCGGAATCTCACCGAATCCCATCGAATTGTCTCAAATCGGGTCGAATGGTGTCAAACTGAATGGAATCGAATTAAATTGAATAGATTGGAGTAGTGTAGGTTAGACTGGGATTCAGTAGGGAAGGGCACAGAAGAATAGAATAGAGTAGAACAGAAGAGAATACCAAGAGTAGAATGGAGTAGAGTTGAGTAGAGTGGAATAGTCAGAGTCGGGTAGTGCAGAATATAGATGAATAGATCCAATTCAAGCCGAATCGATTCGAATGGAGAGGAAAGGAGACAAATCGTGATGAATCGAATCGATTAGAATAGATTAGAGTAGGGTAGGGTAGAACAGAATAGAATAGAGTAGAAAAGAGTAGAATGGTGTGGAAGGGAGTTGAATGGAGCCAAATAGAGACAAATAAAGTAGAAAGGGTTGAGTAGAGCTGAACAGGGCTGAATAAGGTTCACTCGAGCCTATTATGCTGAATTGAGCAGAATCGAGACGAATTGCAACAATTCAAGCCAAATAGAGCTAAATCGAGCCGATTCAAGCCTAATCACATGGAATCGCGTCAAAATGCGTTGAATCGAATAGATTAGAGTAGAGGAGGGTACGGCAGGAGAGGCTAGACTACAACACAACAGAACACAATAGAAAGAAGAGAATAGAATTAAGTAGAGTCGGGTCCAGTAGAATAGAGTCAAATTGAGTTGAAGAGAGCCGAAAAGAGCCAAACAGAGCTGAATACAGCCGAATTGACCAAATTCAAGGTGAATCGAGATGAATCATGTCGAGTCGTTTGAAACGTGTCGAATCGAATCAAATAGATTAGTGTGGGGAAGGTAAGGCTACGGTAGGGTAGAGAAGAATAGAATAGAGTAGAATAGAACAGAACAGAAAGAATCGAGTAGACTAGAGTCAAATAGAGTCGAATACTGCCAAAAAGAGCCGAATAGAGTGGAAAAGAGCTGAATAGAACCGAATCGAGTTTAATGGAGCAGAAAGGAGATGAATCGAGCCGATATGACCCGAATCAGGTCGAATCCCATTCAAGTGTGTCGAATAGCATAGAACAGATTACACTAGGCTAAGTTAGGGTAGGGTAGGGTAGAATAGAGTGCAGTAGAACAGAAGAGAAGAGAACTGAACTGAAAGAATAGGGTCGAGACGAGCAGAGTATAGAAGAGTAGAGTAGAGTCGAACATTGCCGAATAGAGCCAAATAGAGCCCAAAAGAGCTAAATGGATAGAAACCAAGACAAATCACGCCGAATCCCGTGGAATCGTGCCGTATCGCGTCGAATCCCGTCGAATTGCATTGAATCTGATCAATTCCAATCCAATCAAATAGAATAGACTACAGTAGGGTAGAGTACAATACAATACAGTAGAGAATAGTTTAGGATGGAGTAGAATGGTGTAGCATGGAGTCGAGTGGAGTCGAAAAGAGATAATAGAGTTCAGTAGAGTCTAATATAGCCGAATAGAGCTGAATAGAGCCTATTCGAGCTGACTGGAGCCGAATGGAGCCGATTAGAGCTGAACCGAACCGATTTGAGCCGATTGGGGATGAATGGAGTGGAAAGGAGCCGATTTGAGCCGAATCGCATCGAGATGCGTGGAATCGAATCCAGTAGAATAGATTAGATTAGGGTAGGATGGAATAGAGTAGACTTGAACACAGTAGAAGAGAATGGAAAGGATACAATAGAATAGAGTAGAAAAGGGTAGAACAGGGCAGAATAGTGTAGAGTAGAATAGAGTAGAGTAGAACAGAGTCGAATCAAGCTGAATGGAGACGAAACGAGACAAATCGCGTCGACTGGCGTCGAATCCCATCGAATCAATTACAGTAGGGTATAGTAGAAGAGCGTAGAATGGAGTAGAATGGTGTGCAATGGAATCGAGTAGAGTAGAAAAGAGCTGAAGAGAGCCGAATAGGGCCAAAGAGGGCCAAATCGAGCTGAATTGAGCGAAATCGAGCCGAATCCAGTGAATCGAGCCTAATGGAGCCAAATCGAGCCTAATCGAGCTGAATCGACACTATTCGAGACAAATGGAGCCGAATGGACATGAATCACACCGATTCGGCCCCTAGTCGCGTCAAAATTTCTCGAATTCAATTGAATAGACTAGAGTAGGGGAGGTTCGGGTAGGCTAGAGTAGGGTAGAATAGAGTAGAATAGAATAAAACAGAACAGAACACAACAAAATAGAACAGAACAACACAGAACGAATACAGAAAAGAGTAGGCGAGAGTAGAATAGAGGGGAATAGAGTAGAGTAGAATAGATTTGAACAGAGCCAAATCGAGCCGAATCACGTCGAAATGGGTTGAATCAAATCCAATCAAGTGGATTACAATACCTTAGAGTTGGGTAGCACAGGGTAGGGTAGAATAGAGTAGAATCGTACAGAACAGAGTAGAAACAATACAATAGAGTAGAGAAGAGTAGAATAGAGCTGAATAGAGCCAAATGCAGACAAAATGAGAGGAATCGTGTAGAAGGAAGTAGAGTAAATTAGAGTGGTGTTGGGTAGGGTAGAGCAGAATAGAGTAGAATAGTGTGGAATGAATAGAATGGAGTAGAATGGATTCAAATAGAAACGAATAGAGTAGAAAAGAGTCGAATAGAGCAGAATAGGGCCGAAGAAGGCCAAATCGAGCAGATTCGAAGCGATTCAAGCCAAAACAAGCTGAATGGAGCCTAACTGAGCCGAATAGAGCCAAATCGAGCCGAATCGAGCCGATTCAAGCTTCATCGCCTCGAATCGCGTTCAACGCGTCAAATCCAATCGAGACGTATAGATTAGAGAAGGGGAGGGGAGGGGAGGGGAGAATAGAACAGAGTAGAGTGGAATAGAAGAGATTAGAACAGAATAGAAGGAATAGAATCGAGTAGAATAGAGTGGAAAAGAGTAGAGTCGAATACAGTCGAATAGAGCCGAATAAGCTGAATAGAGACGAATGGAGCTGAATACAGCCGAAAAGAGCTGTATACTGCCGAATCACACCTAATCGAGCGGAATCAAGCAGAATCGCACTGACTGTCACCGAACAGCGTCGAATCGAATCAGGTCGAATCGAGTCGAGTCACATCGTTTTGAATCAAACAAGGTCAAATCGCTTCATATCGTGTCGAATCCCATCGAATCACGTCGAATAACTTCGAATTGCGTCAAACCTCAGAGAATCCTACTGAATCACGTCGAGTCGCATGGAATCTCATCAAATCCCTTCAGATTTGCCGAATCCAGTCAAGTCCTATCAAATCGCTTTGCACGGAATCGAATTGAATCCAATAGATTAAAGTAGGGTAGGTTCGGGTGGGGTGCCGTTGGGTCGGGTAGGGTAGAATAGAATAGAGTACAACAGAATAGGAGAGAATAGAACAGAACAGAAAGAATACAACAGAATAGAATAGAGTCAAAGAGAGAGAACATAGCCGAATTGAGCCGAGTGGAGACAAAACGAGACGAATCACGTCCGGTTGCTTCGAATCGCGTCAAATCAAATCGAATCGATTAGAAGAGATTAGGGTAGGGAAGGGTAGAATAGAAGAGAGGAAAATAGTGAGGAATGGAGTTGAACGGAGTCCAATAGAGACGGATAGATATGAATAGAGTACAAAAGAGTCGAATAGAGCAGAATAGGGCCGAATAGGCCCAAATAAGGCCTAATTGAGCAGAATCCAGCAGAATCGATGGAATTCGAGCCTAATCGAGCCGAATGGAGTGAAATGGAGCCAAGTCGAGCCGAATAGAGCCGATTCGAACTGAATCGAGCTGATTCAAGCCTAATCGCGTCAAATCGCGTGGAAATACGTCACATCGAAACTAATCAAATAGATTAAGGAAGGGTAGGGTAGGGGCGGGTGGGTAGAATAGAACAGAATAGTACAGAATAGAATATAGTACAGTAGGGTAGAGTAGAGAGAGTAAAGCAGACAAGAGTAGAGCAGAGTAGAATTGAGTCAAATAGAGTCAAAGAGTGCAGGATATAGCTGAATAGAGCCAATTCTGGCCGAATCGAGTCAAATGGAAACAAAACGAGATGAATCACACCAAATTGCTTCGAATCGCATCCAATCGAATAGAGTATCGTAGGGTAGAGTAGAACAGAATAGAGTAGAATTGCATAGAATGGAGAAGAGTGGAGTCAAATGGAGTCGAAAAGAGACAAATAGAGTAGAAAAGAGTCGAGTCAAGCCAAATAGGGCCGAATAAGGCTGAACCGAGTGGAAATGAGCTGAATTGAAGCGATTCGAGCCAAATCGAGCTGAATCGAGCTGATGTTGCAGAATCGAGCCGACTCAAGCGTGATGGTGTCCGGTCGCATCGAAATGCTTTGAATCGAATCAAATGGAATCGATTAGAATAGGTTAGGGTAGGGTAGTTTATGATAGGAAGACTAGGGTAGATGCAAGTAGACTACATTAGAGTAGACAAGAGAAGGCTAGAGTAGAAGCCTAGACTAGTAAGCTGGACTAGTCAGCTAGACTAGTGGCATAGAGCAGTAGCCTAGACAACTAGTCTTGAATAGTACCCTAAGTCAGTAATCTGAACGAGTACCCTTGCCTGAACTCTTAGCCTAATCTAGTACCCTTGCCTTAACTAGTAGTCCTAACAAGTACCCTTGGCTTAACCAGTAGTCTTCACTAGTACCCTTGCCTTCACTAGTAGTATGTCCTTAACAAGTAGCCTGAACTGGTACCCTTGCCTTAACCAGTACCCTCAACAAGTACCCATGCCTTAACTAGTAGCCTGGCCTTAACTAGTGCCCTTGCATAACTAGTACCCTGTCCTTAACTAGTAGCCTGAATTAGTACACTTGCCTTAAGGAGTACCCTTGCCCGAACTACTCCCCTTAATTAGGACCCTTATTGAGTAACCCTAAGTAGTAGAGTATGGTACGGTGGGGTAGCATAGGGTAGGGAAGCATACGGTGGAACAGAGAAAATAGAAGGAAATAGAATAGAACAGCATAGGTCAGGGTAGGTTACCTTAGTGCAGGGTATGGTAGAGTAGCATAGGATGGAATCGAGAAAATAGAAAAGGAGACTAGAAAAGAGCAGACTAGATTAGGATAGGCTAGGGTGGGGGAGGGTTTTGTAGAATACAGTAGTGTAGAATGGAATAGAATGGTGTGGAATGGAGTCAAATGGATTCAAACAGAGATGAATAGAGTAGAAAAGAGTTGAATAGAGCCGAATAACGCTGAATAGGACCACATATGACCAAAATGAGCCGAATCGAGTCGAGTCGACCAGATTCGGGATGAATGGAGCCTAGTGGAGCTGAAATGAGCCAAATAGAGACAAACTGAACCCAGCAAAATCAAGCCAAAACACACTTAATTGCATCCTATTGCATCGGATCTCGTCGAATTCCATCAAATCCCACCAAAACGCATCAAATCTCGCGGAATCTCACCGAATCCCATCGAATTGTCTCAAATCGGGTCGAATGGTGTCAAACTGAATGGAATCGAATTAAATTGAATAGATTGGAGTAGTGTAGGTTAGACTGGGATTCAGTAGGGAAGGGCACAGAAGAATAGAATAGAGTAGAACAGAAGAGAATACCAAGAGTAGAATGGAGTAGAGTTGAGTAGAGTGGAATAGTCAGAGTCGGGTAGTGCAGAATATAGATGAATAGATCCAATTCAAGCCGAATCGATTCGAATGGAGAGGAAAGGAGACAAATCGTGATGAATCGAATCGATTAGAATAGATTAGAGTAGGGTAGGGTAGAACAGAATAGAATAGAGTAGAAAAGAGTAGAATGGTGTGGAAGGGAGTTGAATGGAGCCAAATAGAGACAAATAAAGTAGAAAGGGTTGAGTAGAGCTGAACAGGGCTGAATAAGGTTCACTCGAGCCTATTATGCTGAATTGAGCAGAATCGAGACGAATTGCAACAATTCAAGCCAAATAGAGCTAAATCGAGCCGATTCAAGCCTAATCACATGGAATCGCGTCAAAATGCGTTGAATCGAATAGATTAGAGTAGAGGAGGGTACGGCAGGAGAGGCTAGACTACAACACAACAGAACACAATAGAAAGAAGAGAATAGAATTAAGTAGAGTCGGGTCCAGTAGAATAGAGTCAAATTGAGTTGAAGAGAGCCGAAAAGAGCCAAACAGAGCTGAATACAGCCGAATTGACCAAATTCAAGGTGAATCGAGATGAATCATGTCGAGTCGTTTGAAACGTGTCGAATCGAATCAAATAGATTAGTGTGGGGAAGGTAAGGCTACGGTAGGGTAGAGAAGAATAGAATAGAGTAGAATAGAACAGAACAGAAAGAATCGAGTAGACTAGAGTCAAATAGAGTCGAATACTGCCAAAAAGAGCCGAATAGAGTGGAAAAGAGCCGAATAGAACCGAATCGAGTTTAATGGAGCAGAAAGGAGATGAATCGAGCCGATATGACCCGAATCAGGTCGAATCCCATTCAAGTGTGTCGAATAGCATAGAACAGATTACACTAGGCTAAGTTAGGGTAGGGTAGGGTAGAATAGAGTGCAGTAGAACGGAAGAGAAGAGAACTGAACTGAAAGAATAGGGTCGAGACGAGCAGAGTATAGAAGAGTAGAGTAGAGTCGAACATTGCCGAATAGAGCCAAATAGAGCCCAAAAGAGCTAAATGGATAGAAACCAAGACAAATCACGCCGAATCCTGTGGAATCGTGCCGTATCGCGTCGAATCCCGTCGAATTGCATTGAATCTGATCAATTCCAATCCAATCAAATAGAATAGACTACAGTAGGGTAGAGTACAATACAATACAGTAGAGAATAGTTTAGGATGGAGTAGAATGGTGTAGCATGGAGTCGAGTGGAGTCGAAAAGAGATAATAGAGTTGAGTAGAGTCTAATAGAGCCGAATAGAGCTGAATAGAGCCTATTCGAGCTGACTGGAGCCGAATGGAGCCGATTAGAGCTGAACCGAACCGATTTGAGCCGATTGGGGATGAATGGAGTGGAAAGGAGCCGATTTGAGCCGAATCGCATCGAGATGCGTGGAATCGAATCCAGTAGAATAGATTAGATTAGGGTAGGATGGAATAGAGTAGACTTGAACACAGTAGAAGAGAATGGAAAGGATACAATAGAATAGAGTAGAAAAGGGTAGAGCAGAGCAGAATAGTGTAGAGTAGAATAGAGTAGAGTAGAACAGAGTCGAATCAAGCTGAATGGAGACGAAACGAGACAAATCGCGTCGACTGGCGTCGAATCCCATCGAATCAATTACAGTAGGGTATAGTAGAAGAGCGTAGAATGGAGTAGAATGGTGTGCAATGGAATCGAGTAGAGTAGAAAAGAGCTGAAGAGAGCCGAATAGGGCCAAAGAGGGCCAAATCGAGCTGAATTGAGCGAAATCGAGCCGAATCCAGTGAATCGAGCCTAATGGAGCCAAATCGAGCCTAATCGAGCTGAATCGACACTATTCGAGACAAATGGAGCCGAATGGACATGAATCACACTGATTCGGCCCCTAGTCGCGTCAAAATTTCTCGAATTCATTTGAATAGACTAGAGTAGGGGAGGTTCGGGTAGGCTAGAGTAGGGTAGAATAGAGTAGAATAGAATAAAACAGAACAGAACACAACAAAATAGAACAGAACAACACAGAACGAATACAGAAAAGAGTAGGCGAGAGTAGAATAGAGGGGAATAGAGTAGAGTAGAATAGATTTGAACAGAGCCAAATCGAGCCGAATCACGTCGAAATGGGTTGAATCAAATCCAATCAAGTGGATTACAATACCTTAGAGTTGGGTAGCACAGGGTAGGGTAGAATAGAGTAGAATCGTACAGAACAGAGTAGAAACAATACAATAGAGTAGAGAAGAGTAGAATAGAGCTGAATAGAGCCAAATGCAGACAAAATGAGAGGAATCGTGTAGAAGGAAGTAGAGTAAATTAGAGTGGTGTTGGGTAGGGTAGAGCAGAATAGAGTAGAATAGTGTGGAATGAATAGAATGGAGTAGAATGGAGTCAAATAGAAACGAATAGAGTAGAAAAGAGTCGAATAGAGCAGAATAGGGCCGAAGAAGGCCAAATCGAGCAGATTCGAAGCGATTCAAGCCAAAACAAGCTGAATGGAGCCTAACTGAGCCGAATAGAGCCAAATCGAGCCGAATCGAGCCGATTCAAGCTTCATCGCCTCGAATCGCGTTCAACGCGTCAAATCCAATCGAGACGTATAGATTAGAGAAGGGGAGGGGAGGGGAGGGGAGAATAGAACAGAGTAGAGTGGAATAGAAGAGATTAGAACAGAATAGAAGGAATAGAATCGAGTAGAATAGAGTGGAAAAGAGTAGAGTCGAATACAGTCGAATAGAGCCGAATAAGCCGAATAGAGACGAATGGAGCTGAATACAGCCGAAAAGAGCTGTATACTGCCGAATCACACCTAATCGAGCAGAATCAAGCAGAATCGCACTGACTGTCACCGAACAGCGTCGAATCGAATCAGGTCGAATCGAGTCGAGTCACATCGTTTTGAATCAAACAAGGTCAAATCGCTTCATATCGTGTCGAATCCCATCGAATCACGTCGAATAACTTCGAATTGCGTCAAACCTCAGAGAATCCTACTGAACCACGTCGAGTCGCATGGAATCTCATCAAATCCCTTCAGATCTTGCCGAATCCAGTCAAGTCCTATCAAATCGCTTTGCACGGAATCGAATTGAATCCAATAGATTAAAGTAGGGTAGGTTCGGGTGGGGTGCCGTTGGGTCGGGTAGGGTAGAATAGAATAGAGTACAACAGAATAGGAGAGAATAGAACAGAACAGAAAGAATACAACAGAATAGAATAGAGTCAAAGAGAGAGAACATAGCCGAATTGAGCCGAGTGGAGACAAAACGAGACGAATCACGTCCGGTTGCTTCGAATCGCGTCAAATCAAATCGAATCGATTAGAAGAGATTAGGGTAGGGAAGGGTAGAATAGAAGAGAGGAAAATAGTGAGGAATGGAGTTGAACGGAGTCCAATAGAGACGGATAGATATGAATAGAGTACAAAAGAGTCGAATAGAGCAGAATAGGGCCGAATAGGCCCAAATAAGGCCTAATTGAGCAGAATCCAGCAGAATCGATGGAATTCGAGCCTAATCGAGCCGAATGGAGTGAAATGGAGCCAAGTCGAGCCGAATAGAGCCGATTCGAACTGAATCGAGCTGATTCAAGCCTAATCGCGTCAAATCGCGTGGAAATACGTCACATCGAAACTAATCAAATAGATTAAGGAAGGGTAGGGTAGGGGCAGGTGGGTAGAATAGAACAGAATAGTACAGAATAGAATATAGTACAGTAGGGTAGAGTAGAGAGAGTAAAGCAGACAAGAGTAGAGCAGAGTAGAATTGAGTCAAATAGAGTCAAAGAGTGCAGGATATAGCTGAATAGAGCCAATTCTGGCCGAATCGAGTCAAATGGAAACAAAACGAGATGAATCACACCAAATTGCTTCGAATCGCATCCAATCGAATAGAGTATCGTAGGGTAGAGTAGAACAGAATAGAGTAGAATTGCATAGAATGGAGAAGAGTGGAGTCAAATGGAGTCGAAAAGAGACAAATAGAGTAGAAAAGAGTCGAGTCAAGCCAAATAGGGCCGAATAAGGCTGAACCGAGTGGAAATGAGCTGAATTGAAGCGATTCGAGCCAAATCGAGCTGAATCGAGCTGATGTTGCAGAATCGAGCCGACTCAAGCGTGATGGTGTCCGGTCGCATCGAAATGCTTTGAATCGATCAAATGGAATCGATTAGAATAGGTTAGGGTAGGGTAGTTTATGATAGGAAGACTAGGGTAGATGCAAGTAGACTACATTAGAGTAGACAAGAGAAGGCTAGAGTAGAAGCCTAGACTAGTAAGCTGGACTAGTCAGCTAGACTAGTGGCATAGAGCAGTAGCCTAGACAACTAGTCTTGAATAGTACCCTAAGTCAGTAATCTGAACGAGTACCCTTGCCTGAACTCTTAGCCTAATCTAGTACCCTTGCCTTAACTAGTAGTCCTAACAAGTACCCTTGGCTTAACCAGTAGTCTTCACTAGTACCCTTGCCTTCACTAGTAGTATGTCCTAACAAGTAGCCTGAACTGGTACCCTTGCCTTAAATACTATCTCTCTATGAAGTACCCATGCCTTAACTAGTAGCCTGGCCTTAACTAGTGCCCTTGCATAACTAGTACCCTGTCCTTAACTAGTAGCCTGAACTAGTACACTTGCCTTAAGGAGTACCCTTGCCCGAACTACTCCCCTTAATTAGGACCCTTATTGAGTAACCCTAAGTAGTAGAGTATGGTACGGTGGGGTAGCATAGGGTAGGGAAGCATACGGTGGAACAGAGAAAATAGAAGGAAATAGAATAGAACAGCATAGGTCAGGGTAGGTTAGCTTAGTGCAGGGTATGGTAGAGTAGCATAGGATGGAATCGAGAAAATAGAAAAGGAGACTAGAAAAGAGCAGACTAGATTAGGATAGGGTAGGGTGGGGGAGGGTTTTGTAGAATACAGTAGTGTAGAATGGAATAGAATGGTGTGGAATGGAGTCAAATGGATTCAAACAGAGATGAATAGAGTAGAAAAGAGTTGAATAGAGCCGAATAACGCTGAATAGGACCACATATGACCAAAATGAGCCGAATCGAGTCGAGTCGACCAGATTCGGGATGAATGGAGCCTAGTGGAGCTGAAATGAGCCAAATAGAGACAAACTGAACCCAGCAAAATCAAGCCAAAACACACTTAATTGCATCCTATTGCATCGGATCTCGTCGAATTCCATCAAATCCCACCAAAACGCATCAAATCTCGCGGAATCTCACCGAATCCCATCGAATTGTCTCAAATCGGGTCGAATGGTGTCAAACTGAATGGAATCGAATTAAATTGAATAGATTGGAGTAGTGTAGGTTAGACTGGGATTCAGTAGGGAAGGGCACAGAAGAATAGAATAGAGTAGAACAGAAGAGAATACCAAGAGTAGAATGGAGTAGAGTTGAGTAGAGTGGAATAGTCAGAGTCGGGTAGTGCAGAATATAGATGAATAGATCCAATTCAAGGCGAATCGATTCGAATGGAGAGGAAAGGAGACAAATCGTGATGAATCGAATCGATTAGAATAGATTAGAGTAGGGTAGGGTAGAACAGAATAGAATAGAGTAGAAAAGAGTAGAATGGTGCGGAAGGGAGTTGAATGGAGCCAAATAGAGACAAATAAAGTAGAAAGGGTTGAGTAGAGCTGAACAGGGCTGAATAAGGTTCACTCGAGCCTATTATGCTGAATTGAGCAGAATCGAGACGAATTGCAACAATTCAAGCCAAATAGAGCTAAATCGAGCCGATTCAAGCCTAATCACATGGAATCGCGTCAAAATGCGTTGAATCGAATAGATTAGAGTAGAGGAGGGTACGGCAGGAGAGGCTAGACTACAACACAACAGAACACAATAGAAAGAAGAGAATAGAATTAAGTAGAGTCGGGTCCAGTAGAATAGAGTCAAATTGAGTTGAAGAGAGCCGAAAAGAGCCAAACAGAGCTGAATACAGCCGAATTGACCAAATTCAAGGTGAATCGAGATGAATCATGTCGAGTCGTTTGAAACGTGTCGAATCGAATCAAATAGATTAGTGTGGGGAAGGTAAGGCTACGGTAGGGTAGAGAAGAATAGAATAGAGTAGAATAGAACAGAACAGAAAGAATCGAGTAGACTAGAGTCAAATAGAGTCGAATACTGCCAAAAAGAGCCGAATAGAGTGGAAAAGAGCCGAATAGAACCGAATCGAGTTTAATGGAGCAGAAAGGAGATGAATCGAGCGGATATGACCCGAATCAGGTCGAATCCCATTCAAGTGTGTCGAATAGCATAGAACAGATTACACTAGGCTAAGTTAGGGTAGGGTAGGGTAGAATAGAGTGCAGTAGAACAGAAGAGAAGAGAACTGAACTGAAAGAATAGGGTCGAGACGAGCAGAGTATAGAAGAGTAGAGTAGAGTCGAACATTGCCGAATAGAGCCAAATAGAGCCCAAAAGAGCTAAATGGATAGAAACCAAGACAAATCACGCCGAATCCTGTGGAATCGTGCCGTATCGCGTCGAATCCCGTCGAATTGCATTGAATCTGATCAATTCCAATCCAATCAAATAGAATAGACTGCAGTAGGGTAGAGTACAATACAATACAGTAGAGAATAGTTTAGGATGGAGTAGAATGGTGTAGCATGGAGTCGAGTGGAGTCGAAAAGAGATAATAGAGTTGAGTAGAGTCTAATAGAGCCGAATAGAGCTGAATAGAGCCTATTCGAGCTGACTGGAGCCGAATGGAGCCGATTAGAGCTGAACCGAACCGATTTGAGCCGATTGGGGATGAATGGAGTGGAAAGGAGCCGATTTGAGCCGAATCGCATCGAGATGCGTGGAATCGAATCCAGTAGAATAGATTAGATTAGGGTAGGATGGAATAGAGTAGACTTGAACACAGTAGAAGAGAATGGAAAGGATACAATAGAATAGAGTAGAAAAGGGTAGAGCAGAGCAGAATAGTGTAGAGTAGAATAGAGTAGAGTAGAACAGAGTCGAATCAAGCTGAATGGAGACGAAACGAGACAAATCGCGTCGACTGGCGTCGAATCCCATCGAATCAATTACAGTAGGGTATAGTAGAAGAGCGTAGAATGGAGTAGAATGGTGTGCAATGGAATCGAGTAGAGTAGAAAAGAGCTGAAGAGAGCCGAATAGGGCCAAAGAGGGCCAAATCGAGCTGAATTGAGCGAAATCGAGCCGAATCCAGTGAATCGAGCCTAATGGAGCCAAATCGAGCCTAATCGAGCTGAATCGACACTATTCGAGACAAATGGAGCCGAATGGACATGAATCACACCGATTCGGCCCCTAGTCGCGTCAAAATTTCTCGAATTCAATTGAATAGACTAGAGTAGGGGAGGTTCGGGTAGGCTAGAGTAGGGTAGAATAGAGTAGAATAGAATAAAACAGAACAGAACACAACAAAATAGAACAGAACAACACAGAACGAATACAGAAAAGAGTAGGCTAGAGTAGAATAGAGGGGAATAGAGTAGAGTAGAATAGATTTGAACAGAGCCAAGTCGAGCCGAATCACGTCGAAATGGGTTGAATCAAATCCAATCAAGTGGATTACAATACCTTAGAGTTGGGTAGCACAGGGTAGGGTAGAATAGAGTAGAATCGTACAGAACAGAGTAGAAACAATACAATAGAGTAGAGAAGAGTAGAATAGAGCTGAATAGAGCCAAATGCAGACAAAATGAGAGGAATCGTGTAGAAGCAAGTAGAGTAAATTAGAGTGGTGTTGGGTAGGGTAGAGCAGAATAGAGTAGAATAGTGTGGAATGAATAGAATGGAGTAGAATGGAGTCAAGTAGAAACGAATAGAGTAGAAAAGAGTCGAATAGAGCAGAATAGGGCCGAAGAAGGCCAAATCGAGCAGATTCGAAGCGATTCAAGCCAAAACAAGCTGAATGGAGCCTAACTGAGCCGAATAGAGCCAAATCGAGCCGAATCGAGCCGATTCAAGCTTCATCGCCTCGAATCGCGTTCAACGCGTCAAATCCAATCGAGACGTATAGATTAGAGAAGGGGAGGGGAGGGGAGGGGAGAATAGAACAGAGTAGAGTGGAATAGAAGAGATTAGAACAGAATAGAAGGAATAGAATCGAGTAGAATAGAGTGGAAAAGAGTAGAGTCGAATACAGTCGAATAGAGCCGAATAAGCTGAATAGAGACGAATGGAGCTGAATACAGCCGAAAAGAGCTGTATACTGCCGAATCACACCTAATCGAGCGGAATCAAGCAGAATCGCACTGACTGTCACCGAACAGCGTCGAATCGAATCAGGTCGAATCGAGTCGAGTCACATCGTTTTGAATCAAACAAGGTCAAATTGCTTCATATCGTGTCGAATCCCATCGAATCACGTCGAATAACTTCGAATTGCGTCAAACCTCAGAGAATCCTACTGAACCACGTCGAGTCGCATGGAATCTCATCAAATCCCTTCAGATCTTGCCGAATCCAGTCAAGTCCTATCAAATCGCTTTGCACGGAATCGAATTGAATCCAATAGATTAAAGTAGGGTAGGTTCGGGTGGGGTGCCGTTGGGTCGGGTAGGGTAGAATAGAATAGAGTACAACAGAATAGGAGAGAATAGAACAGAACAGAAAGAATACAACAGAATAGAATAGAGTCAAAGAGAGAGAACATAGCCGAATTGAGCCGAGTGGAGACAAAACGAGACGAATCACGTCCAGTTGCTTCGAATCGCGTCAAATCAAATCGAATCGATTAGAAGAGATTAGGGTAGGGAAGGGTAGAATAGAAGAGAGGAAAATAGTGAGGAATGGAGTTGAACGGAGTCCAATAGAGACGGATAGATATGAATAGAGTACAAAAGAGTCGAATAGAGCAGAATAGGGCCGAATAGGCCCAAATAAGGCCTAATTGAGCAGAATCCAGCAGAATCGATGGAATTCGAGCCTAATCGAGCCGAATGGAGTGAAATGGAGCCAAGTCGAGCCGAATAGAGCCGATTCGAACTGAATCGAGCTGATTCAAGCCTAATCGCGTCAAATCGCGTGGAAATACGTCACATCGAAACTAATCAAATAGATTAAGGAAGGGTAGGGTAGGGGCAGGTGGGTAGAATAGAACAGAATAGTACAGAATAGAATATAGTACAGTAGGGTAGAGTAGAGAGAGTAAAGCAGACAAGAGTAGAGCAGAGTAGAATTGAGTCAAATAGAGTCAAAGAGTGCAGGATATAGCTGAATAGAGCCAATTCTGGCCGAATCGAGTCAAATGGAAACAAAACGAGATGAATCACACCAAATTGCTTCGAATCGCATCCAATCGAATAGAGTATCGTAGGGTAGAGTAGAACAGAATAGAGTAGAATTGCATAGAATGGAGAAGAGTGGAGTCAAATGGAGTCGAAAAGAGACAAATAGAGTAGAAAAGAGTCGAGTCAAGCCAAATAGGGCCGAATAAGGCTGAACCGAGTGGAAATGAGCTGAATTGAAGCGATTCGAGCCAAATCGAGCTGAATCGAGCTGATGTTGCAGAATCGAGCCGACTCAAGCGTGATGGTGTCCGGTCGCATCGAAATGCTTTGAATCGAATCAAATGGAATCGATTAGAATAGGTTAGGGTAGGGTAGTTTATGATAGGAAGACTAGGGTAGATGCAAGTAGACTACATTAGAGTAGACAAGAGAAGGCTAGAGTAGAAGCCTAGACTAGTAAGCTGGACTAGTCAGCTAGACTAGTGGCATAGAGCAGTAGCCTAGACAACTAGTCTTGAATAGTACCCTAAGTCAGTAATCTGAACGAGTACCCTTGCCTGAACTCTTAGCCTAATCTAGTACCCTTGCCTTAACTAGTAGTCCTAACAAGTACCCTTGGCTTAACCAGTAGTCTTCACTAGTACCCTTGCCTTCACTAGTAGTATGTCCTTAACAAGTAGCCTGAACTGGTACCCTTGCCTTAACCAGTACCCTCAACAAGTACCCATGCCTTAACTAGTAGCCTGGCCTTAACTAGTAGCCTGAATTAGTACACTTGCCTTAAGGAGTACCCTTGCCCGAACTACTCCCCTTAATTAGGACCCTTATTGAGTAACCCTAAGTAGTAGAGTATGGTACGGTGGGGTAGCATAGGGTAGGGAAGCATACGGTGGAACAGAGAAAATAGAAGGAAATAGAATAGAACAGCATAGGTCAGGGTAGGTTACCTTAGTGCAGGGTATGGTAGAGTAGCATAGGATGGAATAGAGAAAATAGAAAAGGAGACTAGAAAAGAGCAGACTAGATTAGGATAGGCTAGGGTGGGGGAGGGTTTTGTAGAATACAGTAGTGTAGAATGGAATAGAATGGTGTGGAATGGAGTCAAATGGATTCAAACAGAGATGAATAGAGTAGAAAAGAGTTGAATAGAGCCGAATAACGCTGAATAGGACCACATATGACCAAAATGAGCCGAATCGAGTCGAGTCGACCAGATTCGGGATGAATGGAGCCTAGTGGAGCTGAAATGAGCCAAATAGAGACAAACTGAACCCAGCAAAATCAAGCCAAAACACACTTAATTGCATCCTATTGCATCGGATCTCGTCGAATTCCATCAAATCCCACCAAAACGCATCAAATCTCGCGGAATCTCACCGAATCCCATCGAATTGTCTCAAATCGGGTCGAATGGTGTCAAACTGAATGGAATCGAATTAAATTGAATAGATTAGAGTAGTGTAGGTTAGACTGGGATTCAGTAGGGAAGGGCACAGAAGAATAGAATAGAGTAGAACAGAAGAGAATACCAAGAGTAGAATGGAGTAGAGTTGAGTAGAGTGGAATAGTCAGAGTCGGGTAGTGCAGAATATAGATGAATAGATCCAATTCAAGCCGAATCGATTCGAATGGAGAGGAAAGGAGACAAATCGTGATGAATCGAATCGATTAGAATAGATTAGAGTAGGGTAGGGTAGAACAGAATAGAATAGAGTAGAAAAGAGTAGAATGGTGTGGAAGGGAGTTGAATGGAGCCAAATAGAGACAAATAAAGTAGAAAGGGTTGAGTAGAGCTGAACAGGGCTGAATAAGGTTCACTCGAGCCTATTATGCTGAATTGAGCAGAATCGAGACGAATTGCAACAATTCAAGCCAAATAGAGCTAAATCGAGCCGATTCAAGCCTAATCACATGGAATCGCGTCAAAATGCGTTGAATCGAATAGATTAGAGTAGAGGAGGGTACGGCAGGAGAGGCTAGACTACAACACAACAGAACACAATAGAAAGAAGAGAATAGAATTAAGTAGAGTCGGGTCCAGTAGAATAGAGTCAAATTGAGTTGAAGAGAGCCGAAAAGAGCCAAACAGAGCTGAATACAGCCGAATTGACCAAATTCAAGGTGAATCGAGATGAATCATGTCGAGTCGTTTGAAACGTGTCGAATCAAATCAAATAGATTAGTGTGGGGAAGGTAAGGCTACGGTAGGGTAGAGAAGAATAGAATAGAGTAGAATAGAACAGAACAGAAAGAATCGAGTAGACTAGAGTCAAATAGAGTCGAATACTGCCAAAAAGAGCCGAATAGAGTGGAAAAGAGCCGAATAGAACCGAATCGAGTTTAATGGAGCAGAAAGGAGATGAATCGAGCCGATATGACCCGAATCAGGTCGAATCCCATTCAAGTGTGTCGAATAGCATAGAACAGATTACACTAGGCTAAGTTAGGGTAGGGTAGGGTAGAATAGAGTGCAGTAGAACAGAACAGAAGAGAACTGAAAGAATAGGGTCGAGACGAGCAGAGTATAGAAGAGTAGAGTAGAGCAGAGTCGAACATTGCCGAATAGAGCGAAATAGAGCCAAAAAGAGCTAAATGGATAGAAACCAAGACGAATCACGCCGAATCCCGTGGAATCGTGCCGTATCGCGTCGAATCCCGTCGAATTGCATTGAATCTGATCAATTCCAATCCATCCAATCCAATCCAATCCAATCCATTAGAATAGACTAGAGTAGGGTAGAGTACAATACAATACAGTAGAGAATAGTTTAGGATGGAGTAGAATGGTGTAGCATGGAGTCGAGTGGAGTCGAAAAGAGATAATAGAGTTGAGTAGAGTCTAATAGAGCCGAATAGAGCTGAATAGAGCCTATTCGAGCTGACTGGAGCCGAATGGAGCCGATTAGAGCTGAATCGAACCGATTTGAGCCGATTGGGGATGAATGGAGTGGAAAGGAGCCGATTTGAGCCGAATCGCATCGAGATGCGTGGAATCGAATCCAGTAGAATAGATTAAATTAGGGTAGGATGGAATAAAGTAGACTTGAACACAGTAGAAGAGAATGGAAAGGATACAATAGAATAGAGTAGAAAAGGGTAGAGCAGAGCAGAATAGTGTAGAGTAGAATAGAGTAGAACAGAGTCGAATCAAGCTGAATGGAGACGAAACGAGACAAATCGCGTCGAAAGGCGTCGAATCCCATCGAATCAATTACAGTAGGGTATAGTAGAAGAGCGTAGAATGGAGTAGAATGGTGTGCAATGGAATCGAGTAGAGTAGAAAAGAGCTGAAGAGAGCCGAATAGGGCCAAAGAGGGCCAAATCGAGCTGAATTGAGCGAAATCGAGCCGAATCCAGTGAATCGAGCCTAATGGAGCCAAATCGAGCCTAATCGAGCTGAATCGACACTATTCGAGACAAATGGAGCCGAATGGACATGAATCACACCAATTCGGCCCCTAGTCGCGTCAAAATTTCTCGAATTCAATTGAATAGACTAGAGTAGGGGAGGTTCGGGTAGGCTAGAGTAGGGTAGAATAGAGTAGAATAGAATAAAACAGAACAGAACACAACAAAATAGAACAGAACAACACAGAACGAATACAGAAAAGAGTAGGCTAGAGTAGAATAGAGGGGAATAGAGTAGAGTAGAATAGATTTGAACAGAGCCAAATCGAGCCGAATCACGTCGAAATGGGTTGAATCAAATCCAATCAAGTGGATTACAATACCTTAGAGTTGGGTAGCACAGGGTAGGGTAGAATAGAGTAGAATCGTACAGAACAGAGTAGAAACAATACAATAGAGTAGAGAAGAGTAGAATAGAGCTGAATAGAGCCAAATGCAGACAAAATGAGAGGAATCGTGTAGAAGCAAGTAGAGTAAATTAGAGTGGTGTTGGGTAGGGTAGAGCAGAATAGAGTAGAATAGTGTAGAATAGTGTGGAATGAATAGAATGGAGTAGAATGGAGTCAAATAGAAACGAATAGAGTAGAAAAGAGTCGAATAGAGCAGAATAGGGCCGAAGAAGGCCAAATCGAGCAGATTCGAAGCGATTCAAGCCAAAACAAGCTGAATGGAGCCTAACTGAGCCGAATAGAGCCAAATCGAGCCGAATAGAGCCGATTCAAGCTTCATCGCCTCGAATCGCGTTCAACGCGTCAAATCCAATCGAGACGTATAGATTAGAGAAGGGGAGGGGAGGGGAGGGGAGAACAGAACAGAGTAGAGTGGAATAGAAGAGATTAGAACAGAATAGAAGGAATAGAATCGAGTAGAATAGAGTGGAAAAGAGTAGAGTCGAATACAGTCGAATAGAGCCGAGTAAGCTGAATAGAGACGAATGGAGCTGAATACAGCCGAAAAGAGCTGTATACTGCCGAATCACACCTAATCGAGCGGAATCAAGCAGAATCGCACTGACTGTCACCGAACAGCGTCGAATCGAATCAGGTCGAATCGAGTCGAGTCACATCGTTTTGAATCAAACAAGGTCAAATCGCTTCATATCGTGTCGAATCCCATCGAATCACGTCGAATAACTTCGAATTGCGTCAAACCTCAGAGAATCCTACTGAATCACGTCGAGTCGCATGGAATCTCATCAAATCCCTTCAGATTTGCCGAATCCAGTCAAGTCCTATCAAATCGCTTTGCACGGAATCGAATTGAATCCAATAGATTAAAGTAGGGTAGGTTCGGGTGGGGTGCCGTTGGGTCGGGTAGGGTAGAATAGAATAGAGTACAACAGAATAGGAGAGAATAGAGCAGAACAGAAAGAATACAACAGAATAGAATAGAGTCAAAGACAGAGAACATAGCCGAATTGAGCCGAGTGGAGACAAAACGAGACGAATCACGTCCGGTTGCTTCGAATCGCGTCAAATCAAATCGAATCGATTAGAAGAGATTAGGGTAGGGAAGGGTAGAATAGAAGAGAGGAAAATAGTGAGGAATGGAGTTGAACGGAGTCCAATAGAGACGGATAGATATGAATAGAGTACAAAAGAGTCGAATAGAGCAGAATAGGGCCGAATAGGCCCAAATAAGGCCTAATTGAGCAGAATCCAGCAGAATCGATGGAATTCGAGCCTAATCGAGCCGAATGGAGTGAAATGGAGCCAAGTCGAGCCGAATAGAGCCGATTCGAACTGAATCGAGCTGATTCAAGCCTAATCGCGTCAAATCGCGTGGAAATACGTCACATCGAAACTAATCAAATAGATTAAGGAAGGGTAGGGTAGGGGCAGGTGGGTAGAATAGAACAGAATAGTACAGAATAGAATATAGTACAGTAGGGTAGAGTAGAGAGAGTAAAGCAGACAAGAGTAGAGCAGAGTAGAATTGAGTCAAATAGAGTCAAAGAGTGCAGGATATAGCTGAATAGAGCCAATTCTGGCCGAATCGAGTCAAATGGAAACAAAACGAGATGAATCACACCAAATTGCTTCGAATCGCATCCAATCGAATAGAGTATCGTAGGGTAGAGTAGAACAGAATAGAGTAGAATTGCATAGAATGGAGAAGAGTGGAGTCAAATGGAGTCGAAAAGAGACAAATAGAGTAGAAAAGAGTCGAGTCAAGCCAAATAGGGCCGAATAAGGCTGAACCGAGTGGAAATGAGCTGAATTGAAGCGATTCGAGCCAAATCGAGCTGAATCGAGCTGATGTTGCAGAATCGAGCCGACTCAAGCGTGATGGTGTCCGGTCGCATCGAAATGCTTTGAATCGAATCAAATGGAATCGATTAGAATAGGTTAGGGTAGGGTAGTTTATGATAGGAAGACTAGGGTAGATGCAAGTAGACTACATTAGAGTAGACAAGAGAAGGCTAGAGTAGAAGCCTAGACTAGTAAGCTGGACTAGTCAGCTAGACTAGTGGCATAGAGCAGTAGCCTAGACAACTAGTCTTGAATAGTACCCTAAGTCAGTAATCTGAACGAGTACCCTTGCCTGAACTCTTAGCCTAATCTAGTACCCTTGCCTTAACTAGTAGTCCTAACAAGTACCCTTGGCTTAACCAGTAGTCTTCACTAGTACCCTTGCCTTCACTAGTAGTATGTCCTTAACAAGTAGCCTGAACTGGTACCCTTGCCTTAACCAGTACCCTCAACAAGTACCCATGCCTTAACTAGTAGCCTGGCCTTAACTAGTGCCCTTGCATAACTAGTACCCTGTCCTTAACTAGTAGCCTGAACTAGTACACTTGCCTTAAGGAGTACCCTTGCCCGAACTACTCCCCTTAATTAGGACCCTTATTGAGTAACCCTAAGTAGTAGAGTATGGTACGGTGGGGTAGCATAGGGTAGGGAAGCATACGGTGGAACAGAGAAAATAGAAGGAAATAGAAT
Source organism: Loxodonta africana (assembly GCF_030014295.1). Lineage (NCBI taxonomy): Eukaryota > Metazoa > Chordata > Mammalia > Proboscidea > Elephantidae > Loxodonta > Loxodonta africana. Next base: position 102,243 of record NW_026975099.1, on the reverse strand, counting down.
AGAACAGCATAGGTCAGGGTAGGTTAGCTTAGTGCAGGGTATGGTAGAGTAGCATAGGATGGAATCGAGAAAATAGAAAAGGAGACTAGAAAAGAGCAGACTACATTAGGATAGGGTAGGGTGGGGGAGGGTTTTGTAGAATACAGTAGTGTAGAATGGAATAGAATGGTGTGGAATGGAGTCAAATGGATTCAAACAGAGATGAATACAGTAGAAAAGAGTTGAATAGAGCCGAATAACGCTGAATAGGACCACATATGACCAAAATGAGCCGAATCGAGTCGAGTCGACCAGATTCGGGATGAATGGAGCCTAGTGGAGCTGAAATGAGCCAAATAGAGACAAACTGAACCCAGCAAAATCAAGCCAAAACACACTTAATTGCATCCTATTGCATCGGATCTCGTCGAATTCCATCAAATCCCACCAAAACGCATCAAATCTCGCGGAATCTCACCGAATCCCATCGAATTGTCTCAAATCGGGTCGAATGGTGTCAAACTGAATGGAATCGAATTAAATTGAATAGATTGGAGTAGTGTAGGTTAGACTGGGATTCAGTAGGGAAGGGCACAGAAGAATAGAATAGAGTAGAACAGAAGAGAATACCAAGAGTAGAATGGAGTAGAGTTGAGTAGAGTGGAATAGTCAGAGTCGGGTAGTGCAGAATATAGATGAATAGATCCAATTCAAGCCGAATCGATTCGAATGGAGAGGAAAGGAGACAAATCGTGATGAATCGAATCGATTAGAATAGATTAGAGTAGGGTAGGGTAGAACAGAATAGAATAGAGTAGAAAAGAGTAGAATGGTGCGGAAGGGAGTTGAATGGAGCCAAATAGAGACAAATAAAGTAGAAAGGGTTGAGTAGAGCTGAACAGGGCTGAATAAGGTTCACTCGAGCCTATTATGCTGAATTGAGCAGAATCGAGACGAATTGCAACAATTCAAGCCAAATAGAGCTAAATCGAGCCGATTCAAGCCTAATCACATGGAATCGCGTCAAAATGCGTTGAATCGAATAGATTAGAGTAGAGGAGGGTACGGCAGGAGAGGCTAGACTACAACACAACAGAACACAATAGAAAGAAGAGAATAGAATTAAGTAGAGTCGGGTCCAGTAGAATAGAGTCAAATTGAGTTGAAGAGAGCCGAAAAGAGCCAAACAGAGCTGAATACAGCCGAATTGACCAAATTCAAGGTGAATCGAGATGAATCATGTCGAGTCGTTTGAAACGTGTCGAATCGAATCAAATAGATTAGTGTGGGGAAGGTAAGGCTACGGTAGGGTAGAGAAGAATAGAATAGAGTAGAATAGAACAGAACAGAAAGAATCGAGTAGACTAGAGTCAAATAGAGTCGAATACTGCCAAAAAGAGCCGAATAGAGTGGAAAAGAGCCGAATAGAACCGAATCGAGTTTAATGGAGCAGAAAGGAGATGAATCGAGCCGATATGACCCGAATCAGGTCGAATCCCATTCAAGTGTGTCGAATAGCATAGAACAGATTACACTAGGCTAAGTTAGGGTAGGGTAGGGTAGAATAGAGTGCAGTAGAACAGAAGAGAAGAGAACTGAACTGAAAGAATAGGGTCGAGACGAGCAGAGTATAGAAGAGTAGAGTAGAGTCGAACATTGCCGAATAGAGCCAAATAGAGCCCAAAAGAGCTAAATGGATAGAAACCAAGACAAATCACGCCGAATCCTGTGGAATCGTGCCGTATCGCGTCGAATCCCGTCGAATTGCATTGAATCTGATCAATTCCAATCCAATCAAATAGAATAGACTACAGTAGGGTAGAGTACAATACAATACAGTAGAGAATAGTTTAGGATGGAGTAGAATGGTGTAGCATGGAGTCGAGTGGAGTCGAAAAGAGATAATAGAGTTGAGTAGAGTCTAATAGAGCCGAATAGAGCTGAATAGAGCCTATTCGAGCTGACTGGAGCCGAATGGAGCCGATTAGAGCTGAACCGAACCGATTTGAGCCGATTGGGGATGAATGGAGTGGAAAGGAGCCGATTTGAGCCGAATCGCATCGAGATGCGTGGAATCGAATCCAGTAGAATAGATTAGATTAGGGTAGGATGGAATAGAGTAGACTTGAACACAGTAGAAGAGAATGGAAAGGATACAATAGAATAGAGTAGAAAAGGGTAGAGCAGAGCAGAATAGTGTAGAGTAGAATAGAGTAGAGTAGAACAGAGTCGAATCAAGCTGAATGGAGACGAAACGAGACAAATCGCGTCGACTGGCGTCGAATCCCATCGAATCAATTACAGTAGGGTATAGTAGAAGAGCGTAGAATGGAGTAGAATGGTGTGCAATGGAATCGAGTAGAGTAGAAAAGAGCTGAAGAGAGCCGAATAGGGCCAAAGAGGGCCAAATCGAGCTGAATTGAGCGAAATCGAGCCGAATCCAGTGAATCGAGCCTAATGGAGCCAAATCGAGCCTAATCGAGCTGAATCGACACTATTCGAGACAAATGGAGCCGAATGGACATGAATCACACCGATTCGGCCCCTAGTCGCGTCAAAATTTCTCGAATTCAATTGAATAGACTAGAGTAGGGGAGGTTCGGGTAGGCTAGAGTAGGGTAGAATAGAGTAGAATAGAATAAAACAGAACAGAACACAACAAAATAGAACAGAACAACACAGAATGAATACAGAAAAGAGTAGGCTAGAGTAGAATAGAGGGGAATAGAGTAGAGTAGAATAGATTTGAACAGAGCCAAGTCGAGCCGAATCGCGTCGAAATGGGTTGAATCAAATCCAATCAAGTGGATTACAATACCTTAGAGTTGGGTAGCACAGGGTAGGGTAGAATAGAGTAGAATCGTACAGAACAGAGTAGAAACAATACAATAGAGTAGAGAAGAGTAGAATAGAGCTGAATAGAGCCAAATGCAGACAAAATGAGAGGAATCGTGTAGAAGCAAGTAGAGTAAATTAGAGTGGTGTTGGGTAGGGTAGAGCAGAATAGTGTAGAATAGTGTGGAATGAATAGAATGGAGTAGAATGGAGTCAAGTAGAAACGAATAGAGTAGAAAAGAGTCGAATAGAGCAGAATAGGGCCGAAGAAGGCCAAATCGAGCAGATTCGAAGCGATTCAAGCCAAAACAAGCTGAATGGAGCCTAACTGAGCCGAATAGAGCCAAATCGAGCCGAATCGAGCCGATTCAAGCTTCATCGCCTCGAATCGCGTTCAACGCGTCAAATCCAATCGAGACGTATAGATTAGAGAAGGGGAGGGGAGGGGAGGGGAGAATAGAACAGAGTAGAGTGGAATAGAAGAGATTAGAACAGAATAGAAGGAATAGAATCGAGTAGAATAGAGTGGAAAAGAGTAGAGTCGAATACAGTCGAATAGAGCCGAATAAGCTGAATAGAGACGAATGGAGCTGAATACAGCCGAAAAGAGCTGTATACTGCCGAATCACACCTAATCGAGCGGAATCAAGCAGAATCGCACTGACTGTCACCGAACAGCGTCGAATCGAATCAGGTCGAATCGAGTCGAGTCACATCGTTTTGAATCAAACAAGGTCAAATCGCTTCATATCGTGTCGAATCCCATCGAATCACGTCGAATAACTTCGAATTGCGTCAAACCTCAGAGAATCCTACTGAACCACGTCGAGTCGCATGGAATCTCATCAAATCCCTTCAGATCTTGCCGAATCCAGTCAAGTCCTATCAAATCGCTTTGCACGGAATCGAATTGAATCCAATAGATTAAAGTAGGGTAGGTTCGGGTGGGGTGCCGTTGGGTCGGGTAGGGTAGAATAGAATAGAGTACAACAGAATAGGAGAGAATAGAACAGAACAGAAAGAATACAACAGAATAGAATAGAGTCAAAGAGAGAGAACATAGCCGAATTGAGCCGAGTGGAGACAAAACGAGACGAATCACGTCCGGTTGCTTCGAATCGCGTCAAATCAAATCGAATCGATTAGAAGAGATTAGGGTAGGGAAGGGTAGAATAGAAGAGAGGAAAATAGTGAGGAATGGAGTTGAACGGAGTCCAATAGAGACGGATAGATATGAATAGAGTACAAAAGAGTCGAATAGAGCAGAATAGGGCCGAATAGGCCCAAATAAGGCCTAATTGAGCAGAATCCAGCAGAATCGATGGAATTCGAGCCTAATCGAGCCGAATGGAGTGAAATGGAGCCAAGTCGAGCCGAATAGAGCCGATTCGAACTGAATCGAGCTGATTCAAGCCTAATCGCGTCAAATCGCGTGGAAATACGTCACATCGAAACTAATCAAATAGATTAAGGAAGGGTAGGGTAGGGGCAGGTGGGTAGAATAGAACAGAATAGTACAGAATAGAATATAGTACAGTAGGGTAGAGTAGAGAGAGTAAAGCAGACAAGAGTAGAGCAGAGTAGAATTGAGTCAAATAGAGTCAAAGAGTGCAGGATATAGCTGAATAGAGCCAATTCTGGCCGAATCGAGTCAAATGGAAACAAAACGAGATGAATCACACCAAATTGCTTCGAATCGCATCCAATCGAATAGAGTATCGTAGGGTAGAGTAGAACAGAATAGAGTAGAATTGCATAGAATGGAGAAGAGTGGAGTCAAATGGAGTCGAAAAGAGACAAATAGAGTAGAAAAGAGTCGAGTCAAGCCAAATAGGGCCGAATAAGGCTGAACCGAGTGGAAATGAGCTGAATTGAAGCGATTCGAGCCAAATCGAGCTGAATCGAGCTGATGTTGCAGAATCGAGCCGACTCAAGCGTGATGGTGTCCGGTCGCATCGAAATGCTTTGAATCGAATCAAATGGAATCGATTAGAATAGGTTAGGGTAGGGTAGTTTATGATAGGAAGACTAGGGTAGATGCAAGTAGACTACATTAGAGTAGACAAGAGAAGGCTAGAGTAGAAGCCTAGACTAGTAAGCTGGACTAGTCAGCTAGACTAGTGGCATAGAGCAGTAGCCTAGACAACTAGTCTTGAATAGTACCCTAAGTCAGTAATCTGAACGAGTACCCTTGCCTGAACTCTTAGCCTAATCTAGTACCCTTGCCTTAACTAGTAGTCCTAACAAGTACCCTTGGCTTAACCAGTAGTCTTCACTAGTACCCTTGCCTTCACTAGTAGTATGTCCTTAACAAGTAGCCTGAACTGGTACCCTTGCCTTAACCAGTACCCTCAACAAGTACCCATGCCTTAACTAGTAGCCTGGCCTTAACTAGTGCCCTTGCATAACTAGTACCCTGTCCTTAACTAGTAGCCTGAACTAGTACACTTGCCTTAAGGAGTACCCTTGCCCGAACTACTCCCCTTAATTAGGACCCTTATTGAGTAACCCTAAGTAGTAGAGTATGGTACGGTGGGGTAGCATAGGGTAGGGAAGCATACGGTGGAACAGAGAAAATAGAAGGAAATAGAATAGAACAGCATAGGTCAGGGTAGGTTAGCTTAGTGCAGGGTATGGTAGAGTAGCATAGGATGGAATCGAGAAAATAGAAAAGGAGACTAGAAAAGAGCAGACTACATTAGGATAGGGTAGGGTGGGGGAGGGTTTTGTAGAATACAGTAGTGTAGAATGGAATAGAATGGTGTGGAATGGAGTCAAATGGATTCAAACAGAGATGAATACAGTAGAAAAGAGTTGAATAGAGCCGAATAACGCTGAATAGGACCACATATGACCAAAATGAGCCGAATCGAGTCGAGTCGACCAGATTCGGGATGAATGGAGCCTAGTGGAGCTGAAATGAGCCAAATAGAGACAAACTGAACCCAGCAAAATCAAGCCAAAACACACTTAATTGCATCCTATTGCATCGGATCTCGTCGAATTCCATCAAATCCCACCAAAACGCATCAAATCTCGCGGAATCTCACCGAATCCCATCGAATTGTCTCAAATCGGGTCGAATGGTGTCAAACTGAATGGAATCGAATTAAATTGAATAGATTGGAGTAGTGTAGGTTAGACTGGGATTCAGTAGGGAAGGGCACAGAAGAATAGAATAGAGTAGAACAGAAGAGAATACCAAGAGTAGAATGGAGTAGAGTTGAGTAGAGTGGAATAGTCAGAGTCGGGTAGTGCAGAATATAGATGAATAGATCCAATTCAAGCCGAATCGATTCGAATGGAGAGGAAAGGAGACAAATCGTGATGAATCGAATCGATTAGAATAGATTAGAGTAGGGTAGGGTAGAACAGAATAGAATAGAGTAGAAAAGAGTAGAATGGTGTGGAAGGGAGTTGAATGGAGCCAAATAGAGACAAATAAAGTAGAAAGGGTTGAGTAGAGCTGAACAGGGCTGAATAAGGTTCACTCGAGCCTATTATGCTGAATTGAGCAGAATCGAGACGAATTGCAACAATTCAAGCCAAATAGAGCTAAATCGAGCCGATTCAAGCCTAATCACATGGAATCGCGTCAAAATGCGTTGAATCGAATAGATTAGAGTAGAGGAGGGTACGGCAGGAGAGGCTAGACTACAACACAACAGAACACAATAGAAAGAAGAGAATAGAATTAAGTAGAGTCGGGTCCAGTAGAATAGAGTCAAATTGAGTTGAAGAGAGCCGAAAAGAGCCAAACAGAGCTGAATACAGCCGAATTGACCAAATTCAAGGTGAATCGAGATGAATCATGTCGAGTCGTTTGAAACGTGTCGAATCGAATCAAATAGATTAGTGTGGGGAAGGTAAGGCTACGGTAGGGTAGAGAAGAATAGAATAGAGTAGAATAGAACAGAACAGAAAGAATCGAGTAGACTAGAGTCAAATAGAGTCGAATACTGCCAAAAAGAGCCGAATAGAGTGGAAAAGAGCCGAATAGAACCGAATCGAGTTTAATGGAGCAGAAAGGAGATGAATCGAGCCGATATGACCCGAATCAGGTCGAATCCCATTCAAGTGTGTCGAATAGCATAGAACAGATTACACTAGGCTAAGTTAGGGTAGGGTAGGGTAGAATAGAGTGCAGTAGAACAGAAGAGAAGAGAACTGAACTGAAAGAATAGGGTCGAGACGAGCAGAGTATAGAAGAGTAGAGTAGAGTCGAACATTGCCGAATAGAGCCAAATAGAGCCCAAAAGAGCTAAATGGATAGAAACCAAGACAAATCACGCCGAATCCTGTGGAATCGTGCCGTATCGCGTCGAATCCCGTCGAATTGCATTGAATCTGATCAATTCCAATCCAATCAAATAGAATAGACTACAGTAGGGTAGAGTACAATACAATACAGTAGAGAATAGTTTAGGATGGAGTAGAATGGTGTAGCATGGAGTCAAGTGGAGTCGAAAAGAGATAATAGAGTTGAGTAGAGTCTAATAGAGCCGAATAGAGCTGAATAGAGCCTATTCGAGCTGACTGGAGCCGAATGGAGCCGATTAGAGCTGAACCGAACCGATTTGAGCCGATTGGGGATGAATGGAGTGGAAAGGAGCCGATTTGAGCCGAATCGCATCGAGATGCGTGGAATCGAATCCAGTAGAATAGATTAGATTAGGGTAGGATGGAATAGAGTAGACTTGAACACAGTAGAAGAGAATGGAAAGGATACAATAGAATAGAGTAGAAAAGGGTAGAGCAGAGCAGAATAGTGTAGAGTAGAATAGAGTAGAGTAGAACAGAGTCGAATCAAGCTGAATGGAGACGAAACGAGACAAATCGCGTCGACTGGCGTCGAATCCCATCGAATCAATTACAGTAGGGTATAGTAGAAGAGCGTAGAATGGAGTAGAATGGTGTGCAATGGAATCGAGTAGAGTAGAAAAGAGCTGAAGAGAGCCGAATAGGGCCAAAGAGGGCCAAATCGAGCTGAATTGAGCGAAATCGAGCCGAATCCAGTGAATCGAGCCTAATGGAGCCAAATCGAGCCTAATCGAGCTGAATCGACACTATTCGAGACAAATGGAGCCGAATGGACATGAATCACACCGATTCGGCCCCTAGTCGCGTCAAAATTTCTCGAATTCAATTGAATAGACTAGAGTAGGGGAGGTTCGGGTAGGCTAGAGTAGGGTAGAATAGAGTAGAATAGAATAAAACAGAACAGAACACAACAAAATAGAACAGAACAACACAGAACGAATACAGAAAAGAGTAGGCTAGAGTAGAATAGAGGGGAATAGAGTAGAGTAGAATAGATTTGAACAGAGCCAAGTCGAGCCGAATCGCGTCGAAATGGGTTGAATCAAATCCAATCAAGTGGATTACAATACCTTAGAGTTGGGTAGCACAGGGTAGGGTAGAATAGAGTAGAATCGTACAGAACAGAGTAGAAACAATACAATAGAGTAGAGAAGAGTAGAATAGAGCTGAATAGAGCCAAATGCAGACAAAATGAGAGGAATCGTGTAGAAGCAAGTAGAGTAAATTAGAGTGGTGTTGGGTAGGGTAGAGCAGAATAGAGTAGAATAGTGTGGAATGAATAGAATGGAGTAGAATGGAGTCAAGTAGAAACGAATAGAGTAGAAAAGAGTCGAATAGAGCAGAATAGGGCCGAAGAAGGCCAAATCGAGCAGATTCGAAGCGATTCAAGCCAAAACAAGCTGAATGGAGCCTAACTGAGCCGAATAGAGCCAAATCGAGCCGAATCGAGCCGATTCAAGCTTCATCGCCTCGAATCGCGTTCAACGCGTCAAATCCAATCGAGACGTATAGATTAGAGAAGGGGAGGGGAGGGGAGGGGAGAATAGAACAGAGTAGAGTGGAATAGAAGAGATTAGAACAGAATAGAAGGAATAGAATCGAGTAGAATAGAGTGGAAAAGAGTAGAGTCGAATACAGTCGAATAGAGCCGAATAAGCTGAATAGAGACGAATGGAGCTGAATACAGCCGAAAAGAGCTGTATACTGCCGAATCACACCTAATCGAGCGGAATCAAGCAGAATCGCACTGACTGTCACCGAACAGCGTCGAATCGAATCAGGTCGAATCGAGTCGAGTCACATCGTTTTGAATCAAACAAGGTCAAATCGCTTCATATCGTGTCGAATCCCATCGAATCACGTCGAATAACTTCGAATTGCGTCAAACCTCAGAGAATCCTACTGAACCACGTCGAGTCGCATGGAATCTCATCAAATCCCTTCAGATCTTGCCGAATCCAGTCAAGTCCTATCAAATCGCTTTGCACGGAATCGAATTGAATCCAATAGATTAAAGTAGGGTAGGTTCGGGTGGGGTGCCGTTGGGTCGGGTAGGGTAGAATAGAATAGAGTACAACAGAATAGGAGAGAATAGAACAGAACAGAAAGAATACAACAGAATAGAATAGAGTCAAAGAGAGAGAACATAGCCGAATTGAGCCGAGTGGAGACAAAACGAGACGAATCACGTCCGGTTGCTTCGAATCGCGTCAAATCAAATCGAATCGATTAGAAGAGATTAGGGTAGGGAAGGGTAGAATAGAAGAGAGGAAAATAGTGAGGAATGGAGTTGAACGGAGTCCAATAGAGACGGATAGATATGAATAGAGTACAAAAGAGTCGAATAGAGCAGAATAGGGCCGAATAGGCCCAAATAAGGCCTAATTGAGCAGAATCCAGCAGAATCGATGGAATTCGAGCCTAATCGAGCCGAATGGAGTGAAATGGAGCCAAGTCGAGCCGAATAGAGCCGATTCGAACTGAATCGAGCTGATTCAAGCCTAATCGCGTCAAATCGCGTGGAAATACGTCACATCGAAACTAATCAAATAGATTAAGGAAGGGTAGGGTAGGGGCAGGTGGGTAGAATAGAACAGAATAGTACAGAATAGAATATAGTACAGTAGGGTAGAGTAGAGAGAGTAAAGCAGACAAGAGTAGAGCAGAGTAGAATTGAGTCAAATAGAGTCAAAGAGTGCAGGATATAGCTGAATAGAGCCAATTCTGGCCGAATCGAGTCAAATGGAAACAAAACGAGATGAATCACACCAAATTGCTTCGAATCGCATCCAATCGAATAGAGTATCGTAGGGTAGAGTAGAACAGAATAGAGTAGAATTGCATAGAATGGAGAAGAGTGGAGTCAAATGGAGTCGAAAAGAGACAAATAGAGTAGAAAAGAGTCGAGTCAAGCCAAATAGGGCCGAATAAGGCTGAACCGAGTGGAAATGAGCTGAATTGAAGCGATTCGAGCCAAATCGAGCTGAATCGAGCTGATGTTGCAGAATCGAGCCGACTCAAGCGTGATGGTGTCCGGTCGCATCGAAATGCTTTGAATCGAATCAAATGGAATCGATTAGAATAGGTTAGGGTAGGGTAGTTTATGATAGGAAGACTAGGGTAGATGCAAGTAGACTACATTAGAGTAGACAAGAGAAGGCTAGAGTAGAAGCCTAGACTAGTAAGCTGGACTAGTCAGCTAGACTAGTGGCATAGAGCAGTAGCCTAGACAACTAGTCTTGAATAGTACCCTAAGTCAGTAATCTGAACGAGTACCCTTGCCTGAACTCTTAGCCTAATCTAGTACCCTTGCCTTAACTAGTAGTCCTAACAAGTACCCTTGGCTTAACTAGTAGTCTTCACTAGTACCCTTGCCTTCACTAGTAGTATGTCCTTAACAAGTAGCCTGAACTGGTACCCTTGCCTTAACCAGTACCCTCAACAAGTACCCATGCCTTAACTAGTAGCCTGGCCTTAACTAGTGCCCTTGCATAACTAGTACCCTGTCCTTAACTAGTAGCCTGAATTAGTACACTTGCCTTAAGGAGTACCCTTGCCCGAACTACTCCCCTTAATTAGGACCCTTATTGAGTAACCCTAAGTAGTAGAGTATGGTACGGTGGGGTAGCATAGGGTAGGGAAGCATACGGTGGAACAGAGAAAATAGAAGGAAATAGAATAGAACAGCATAGGTCAGGGTAGGTTAGCTTAGTGCAGGGTATGGTAGAGTAGCATAGGATGGAATCGAGAAAATAGAAAAGGAGACTAGAAAAGAGCAGACTAGATTAGGATAGGGTAGGGTGGGGGAGGGTTTTGTAGAATACAGTAGTGTAGAATGGAATAGAATGGTGTGGAATGGAGTCAAATGGATTCAAACAGAGATGAATAGAGTAGAAAAGAGTTGAATAGAGCCGAATAACGCTGAATAGGACCACATATGACCAAAATGAGCCGAATCGAGTCGAGTCGACCAGATTCGGGATGAATGGAGCCTAGTGGAGCTGAAATGAGCCAAATAGAGACAAACTGAACCCAGCAAAATCAAGCCAAAACACACTTAATTGCATCCTATTGCATCGGATCTCGTCGAATTCCATCAAATCCCACCAAAACGCATCAAATCTCGCGGAATCTCACCGAATCCCATCGAATTGTCTCAAATCGGGTCGAATGGTGTCAAACGGAATGGAATCGAATTAAATTGAATAGATTGGAGTAGTGTAGGTTAGACTGGGATTCAGTAGGGAAGGGCACAGAAGAATAGAATAGAGTAGAACAGAAGAGAATACCAAGAGTAGAATGGAGTAGAGTTGAGTAGAGTGGAATAGTCAGAGTCGGGTAGTGCAGAATATAGATGAATAGATCCAATTCAAGCCGAATCGATTCGAATGGAGAGGAAAGGAGACAAATCGTGATGAATCGAATCGATTAGAATAGATTAGAGTAGGGTAGGGTAGAACAGAATAGAATAGAGTAGAAAAGAGTAGAATGGTGTGGAAGGGAGTTGAATGGAGCCAAATAGAGACAAATAAAGTAGAAAGGGTTGAGTAGAGCTGAACAGGGCTGAATAAGGTTCACTCGAGCCTATTATGCTGAATTGAGCAGAATCGAGACGAATTGCAACAATTCAAGCCAAATAGAGCTAAATCGAGCCGATTCAAGCCTAATCACATGGAATCGCGTCGAAATGCGTTGAATCGAATAGATTAGAGTAGAGGAGGGTACGGCAGGAGAGGCTAGACTACAACACAACAGAACACAATAGAAAGAAGAGAATAGAATTAAGTAGAGTCGGGTCCAGTAGAATAGAGTCAAATTGAGTTGAAGAGAGCCGAAAAGAGCCAAACAGAGCTGAATACAGCCGAATTGACCAAATTCAAGGTGAATCGAGATGAATCATGTCGAGTCGTTTGAAACGTGTCGAATCGAATCAAATAGATTAGTGTGGGGAAGGTAAGGTTAGGGTAGGGAAGAGAAGAATAGAATAGAGTAGAATAGAACAGAACAGAAAGAATCGAGTAGACTAGAGTCAAATAGAGTCGAATACTGCCAAAAAGAGCCGAATAGAGTGGAAAAGAGCCGAATAGAACCGAATCGAGTTTAATGGAGCAGAAAGGAGATGAATCGAGCCGATATGACCCGAATCAGGTCGAATCCCATTCAAGTGTGTCGAATAGCATAGAACAGATTACACTAGGCTAAGTTAGGGTAGGGTAGGGTAGAATAGAGTGCAGTAGAACAGAACAGAAGAGAACTGAACTGAAAGAATAGGGTCGAGACGAGCAGAGTATAGAAGAGTAGAGTCGAACATTGCCGAATGGAGCCAAATAGAGCCCAGAAGAGCTAAATGGATAGAAACCAAGACAAATCACGCTGAATCCGTGGAATCGTGCCGTATCGCGTCGAATCCCGTCGAATTGCATTGAATCTGATCAATTCCAATCCAATCAAATAGAATAGACTACAGTAGGGTAGAGTACAATACAATACAGTAGAGAATAGTTTAGGATGGAGTAGAATGATGTAGCATGGAGTCGAGTGGAGTCGAAAAGAGATAATAGAGTTGAGTAGAGTCTAATAGAGCCGAATAGAGCTGAATAGAGCCTATTCGAGCTGACTGGAGCCGAATGGAGCCGATTAGAGCTGAATCGAACCGATTTGAGCCGATTGGGGATGAATGGAGTGGAAAGGAGCCGATTTGAGCCGAATCGCATCGAGATGCGTGGAATCGAATCCAGTAGAATAGATTAGATTAGGGTAGGATGGAATAGAGTAGACTTGAACACAGTAGAAGAGAATGGAAAGGATACAATAGAATAGAGTAGAAAAGGGTAGAGCAGAGCAGAATAGTGTAGAGTAGAATAGAGTAGAGTAGAACAGAGTCGAATCAAGCTGAATGGAGACAAAACGAGACAAATCGCGTCGAATGGCGTCGAATCCCATCGAATCAATTACAGTAGGGTATAGTAGAACAGCATAGAATGGAGTAGAATGGTGTGCAATGGAATCGAGTAGAGTAGAAAAGAGCTGAAGAGAGCCGAAGAGGGCCAAAGAGGGCCAAATCGAGCTGAATTGAGCGAAATCAAGCCGAATCCAGTGAATCGAGCCTAATGGAGCCAAATCGAGCCTAATCGAGCTGAATCGACACTATTCGAGACAAATGGAGCCGAATGGACATGAATTACACCGATTCGGCCCCTAGTCGCATCAAAATTTCTCGAATTCAATTGAATAGACTAGAGTAGGGGAGGTTCGGGTAGGCTAGAGTAGGGTAGAATAGAGTAGAATAGAATAAAACAGAACAGAACACAACAAAATAGAACAGAACAACACAGAACGAATACAGAAAAGAGTAGGCTAGAGTAGAATAGAGGGGAATAGAGTAGAGTAGAATAGATTTGAACAGAGCCAAATCGAGCCAAATCACGTCGAAATGGGTTGAATCAAATCCAATCAAGTGGATTACAATACCTTAGAGTTGGGTAGCACAGGGTAGGGTAGAATAGAGTAGAATCGTACAGAACAGAGTAGAAACAATACAATAGAGTAGAGAAGAGTAGAATAGAGCTGAATAGAGCCAAATGCAGACAAAATGAGAGGAATCGTGTAGAAGCAAGTAGAGTAAATTAGAGTGGTGTTGGGTAGGGTAGAGCAGAATAGTGTAGAATAGTGTGGAATGAATAGAATGGAGTAGAATGGAGTCAAATAGAAACGAATAGAGTAGAAAAGAGTCGAATAGAGCAGAATAGGGCCGAAGAAGGCCAAATCGAGCAGATTCGAAGCGATTCAAGCCAAAACAAGCTGAATGGAGCCTAACTGAGCCGAATAGAGCCAAATCGAGCCGAATCGAGCCGATTCAAGCTTCATCGCCTCGAATCGCGTTCAACGCGTCAAATCCAATCGAGACGTATAGATTAGAGAAGGGGAGGGGAGGGGAGGGGAGAATAGAACAGAGTAGAGTGGAATAGAAGAGATTAGAACAGAATAGAAGGAATAGAATCGAGTAGAATAGAGTGGAAAAGAGTAGAGTCGAATACAGTCAAATAGAGCCGAATAAGCTGAATAGAGACGAATGGAGCTGAATACAGCCGAAAAGAGCTGTATACTGCCGAATCACACCTAATCGAGCGGAATCAAGCAGAATCGCACTGACTGTCACCGAACAGCGTCGAATCGAATCAGGTCGAATCGAGTCGAGTCACATCGTTTTGAATCAAACAAGGTCAAATCGCTTCATATCGTGTCGAATCCCATCGAATCACGTCGAATAACTTCGAATTGCGTCAAACCTCAGAGAATCCTACTGAACCACGTCGAGTCGCATGGAATCTCATCAAATCCCTTCAGATCTTGCCGAATCCAGTCAAGTCCTATCAAATCGCTTTGCACGGAATCGAATTGAATCCAATAGATTAAAGTAGGGTAGGTTCGGGTGGGGTGCCGTTGGGTCGGGTAGGGTAGAATAGAATAGAGTACAACAGAATAGGAGAGAATAGAGCAGAACAGAAAGAATACAACAGAATAGAATAGAGTCAAAGAGAGAGAACATAGCCGAATTGAGCCGAGTGGAGACAAAACGAGACGAATCACGTCCGGTTGCTTCGAATCGCGTCAAATCAAATCGAATCGATTAGAAGAGATTAGGGTAGGGAAGGGTAGAATAGAAGAGAGGAAAATAGTGAGGAATGGAGTTGAACGGAGTCCAATAGAGACGGATAGATATGAATAGAGTACAAAAGAGTCGAATAGAGCAGAATAGGGCCGAATAGGCCCAAATAAGGCCTAATGGAGCAGAATCCAGCAGAATCGATGGAATTCGAGCCTAATCGAGCCGAATGGAGTGAAATGGAGCCAAGTCGAGCCGAATAGAGCCGATTCGAACTGAATCGAGCTGATTCAAGCCTAATCGCGTCAAATCGCGTGGAAATACGTCACATCGAATCTAATCAAATAGATTAGGGAAGGGTAGGGGAGGGGCGGGTGGGTAGAATAGAACAGAATAGTACAGAATAGAATATAGTACAGTAGGGTAGAGTAGAGAGAGTAAAGCAGACAAGAGTAGAGCAGAGTAGAATTGAGTCAAATAGAGTCAAAGAGTGCAGGATATACCTGAATAGAGCCAATTCTGGCCGAATCGAGTCAAATGGAAACAAAACGAGATGAATCACACCAAATTGCTTCGAATCGCATCCAATCGAATAGAGTATCGTAGGGTAGAGTAGAACAGAATAGAGTAGAATTGCATAGAATGGAGAAGAGTGGAGTCAAAAGGAGTCGAAAAGAGACAAATAGAGTAGAAAAGAGTCGAGTCGAGCCAAATAGGGCCGAATAAGGCTGAACCGTGTGGAAATGAGCTGAATTGAAGCGACTCGAGCCAAATCGAGCTGAATCGAGCTGATGTTGAGGAATCGAGCCGACTCAAGCGTGATGGTGTCCGGTCGCATCGAAATGCTTTGAATCGAATCAAATGGAATCGATTAGAATAGGTTAGGGTAGGGTAGTTTATGATAGGAAGACTAGGGTAGATGCAAGTAGACTACATTAGAGTAGACAAGAGAAGGCTAGAGTAGAAGCCTAGACTAGTAAGCTGGACTAGTCAGCTAGACTAGTGGCATAGAGCAGTAGCCTAGACAACTAGTCTTGAATAGTACCCTAAGTCAGTAATCTGAACGAGTACCCTTGCCTGAACTCTTAGCCTAATCTAGTACCCTTGCCTTAACTAGTAGTCCTAACAAGTACCCTTGGCTTAACTAGTAGTCTTCACTAGTACCCTTGCCTTCACTAGTAGTATGTCCTTAACAAGTAGCCTGAACTGGTACCCTTGCCTTAACCAGTACCCTCAACAAGTACCCATGCCTTAACTAGTAGCCTGGCCTTAACTAGTGCCCTTGCATAACTAGTACCCTGGCCTTAACTAGTAGCCTGAACTAGTACACTTGCCTTAAGGAGTACCCTTGCCCAAACTACTCCCCTTAATTAGGACCCTTATTGAGTAACCCTAAGTAGTAGAGTATGGTACGGTGGGGTAGCATAGGGTAGGGAAGCATATGGTGGAACAGAGAAAATAGAAGGAAATAGAATAGAACAGCATAGGTCAGGGTAGGTTAGCTTAGTGCAGGGTATGGTAGAGTAGCATAGGATGGAATCGAGAAAATAGAAAAGGAGACTAGAAAAGAGCAGACTAGATTAGGATAGGCTAGGGTGGGGGAGGGTTTTGTAGAATACAGTAGTGTAGAATGGAATAGAATGGTGTGGAATGGAGTCAAATGGATTCGAACAGAGATGCAGAGAGTAGAAAAGAGTTGAATAGAGCCGAATAACGCTGAATAGGACCACATATGATCAAAATGAGCCGAATCGAGTCGAGTCGACCAGATTCGGGATGAATGGAGCCTAGTGGAGCTGAAATGAGCCAAATAGAGACAATCTGAACCCAGCAAAATCAAGCCAAAACACACTTAATTGCATCCTATTGCATCGGATCTCGTCGAATTCCATCAAATCCCACCAAAACGCATCAAAACTCGCGGAATCTCACCGAATCCCATCGAATTGTCTCAAATCGGGTCGAATGGTGTCAAACTGAATGGAATCGAATTAAATTGAATAGATTGGAGTAGTGTAGGTTAGACTGGGATTCAGTAGGGAAGGGCACAGAAGAATAGAATAGAGTAGAACAGAAGAGAATACCAAGAGTAGAATGGAGTAGAGTTGAGTAGAGTGGAATAGTCAGAGTCGGGTAGTGCAGAATATAGATGAATAGATCCAATTCAAGCCGAATCGATTCGAATGGAGAGGAAAGGAGACAAATCGTGATGAATCGAATCGATTAGAATAGATTAGAGTAGGGTAGGGTAGAACAGAATAGAATAGAGTAGAAAAGAGTAGAATGGTGTGGAAGGGAGTTGAATGGAGCCAAATAGAGACAAATAAAGTAGAAAGGGTTGAGTAGAGCTGAACAGGGCTGAATAAGGTTCACTCGAGCCTATTATGCTGAATTGAGCAGAATCGAGACGAATTGCAACAATTCAAGCCAAATAGAGCTAAATCGAGCCGATTCAAGCCTAATCACATGGAATCGCGTCGAAATGCGTTGAATCGAATAGATTAGAGTAGAGGAGGGTACGGCAGGAGAGGCTAGACTACAACACAACAGAACACAATAGAAAGAAGAGAATAGAATTAAGTAGAGTCGGGTCCAGTAGAATAGAGTCAAATTGAGTTGAAGAGAGCCGAAAAGAGCCAAACAGAGCTGAATACAGCCGAATTGACCAAATTCAAGGTGAATCGAGATGAATCATGTCGAGTCGTTTGAAACGTGTCGAATCAAATCAAATAGATTAGTGTGGGGAAGGTAAGGCTACGGTAGGGTAGAGAAGAATAGAATAGAGTAGAATAGAACAGAACAGAAAGAATCGAGTAGACTAGAGTCAAATAGAGTCGAATACTGCCAAAAAGAGCCGAATAGAGTGGAAAAGAGCCGAATAGAACCGAATCGAGTTTAATGGAGCAGAAAGGAGATGAATCGAGCCGATATGACCCGAATCAGGTCGAATCCCATTCAAGTGTGTCGAATAGCATAGAACAGATTACACTAGGCTAAGTTAGGGTAGGGTAGGGTAGAATAGAGTGCAGTAGAACAGAACAGAAGAGAACTGAAAGAATAGGGTCGAGACGAGCAGAGTATAGAAGAGTAGAGTCGAACATTGCCGAATGGAGCCAAATAGAGCCCAGAAGAGCTAAATGGATAGAAACCAAGACAAATCACGCTGAATCCGTGGAATCGTGCCGTATCGCGTCGAATCCCGTCGAATTGCATTGAATCTGATCAATTCCAATCCAATCAAATAGAATAGACTACAGTAGGGTAGAGTACAATACAATACAGTAGAGAATAGTTTAGGATGGAGTAGAATGGTGTAGCATGGAGTCGAGTGGAGTCGAAAAGAGATAATAGAGTTGAGTAGAGTCTAATAGAGCCGAATAGAGCTGAATAGAGCCTATTCGAGCTGACTGGAGCCGAATGGAGCCGATTAGAGCTGAATCGAACCGATTTGAGCCGATTGGGGATGAATGGAGTGGAAAGGAGCCGATTTGAGCCGAATCGCATCGAGATGCGTGGAATCGAATCCAGTAGAATAGATTAGATTAGGGTAGGATGGAATAGAGTAGACTTGAACACAGTACAAGAGAATGGAAAGGATACAATAGAATAGAGTAGAAAAGGGTAGAGCAGAGCAGAATAGTGTAGAGTAGAATAGAGTAGAGTAGAACAGAGTCGAATCAAGCTGAATGGAGACAAAACGAGACAAATCGCGTCGAATGGCGTCGAATCCCATCGAATCAATTACAGTAGGGTATAGTAGAAGAGCGTAGAATGGAGTAGAATGGTGTGCAATGGAATCGAGTAGAGTAGAAAAGAGCTGAAGAGAGCCGAAGAGGGCCAAAGAGGGCCAAATCGAGCTGAATTGAGAGAAATCGAGCCGAATCCAGTGAATCGAGCCTAATGGAGCCAAATCGAGCCTAATCGAGCTGAATCGACACTATTCGAGACAAATGGAGCCGAATGGACATGAATCACACCGATTCGGCCCCTAGTCGCGTCAAAATTTCTCGAATTCAATTGAATAGACTAGAGTAGGGGAGGTTCGGGTAGGCTAGAGTAGGGTAGAATAGAGTAGAATAGAATAAAACAGAACAGAACACAACAAAATAGAACAGAACAACACAGAACGAATACAGAAAAGAGTAGGCTAGAGTAGAATAGAGGGGAATAGAGTAGAGTAGAATAGATTTGAACAGAGCCAAATCGAGCCGAATCACGTCGAAATGGGTTGAATCAAATCCAATCAAGTGGATTACAATACCTTAGAGTTGGGTAGCATAGGGTAGGGTAGAATAGAGTAGAATAGTACAGAACAGAGTAGAAACAATACAATAGAGTAGAGAAGAGTAGAATAGAGCTGAATAGAGCCAAATGCAGACAAAATGAGAGGAATCGTGTAGAAGCAAGTAGAGTAAATTAGAGTGGTGTTGGGTAGGGTAGAGCAGAATAGAGTAGAATAGTGTGGAATGAATAGAATGGAGTAGAATGGAGTCAAGTAGAAACGAATAGAGTAGAAAAGAGTCGAATAGAGCAGAATAGGGCTGAAGAAGGCCAAATCGAGCAGATTCGAAGCGATTCAAGCCAAAACAAGCTGAATGGAGCCTAACTGAGCAGAATAGAGCCAAATCGAGCCGAATCGAGCCGATTCAAGCTTCATCGCCTCGAATCGCGTTCAACGCGTCAAATCCAATCGAGACGTATAGATTAGAGAAGGGGAGGGGAGGGGAGGGGAGAATAGAACAGAGTAGAGTGGAATAGAAGAGATTAGAACAGAATAGAAGGAATAGAATCGAGTAGAATAGAGTGGAAAAGAGTAGAGTCGAATACAGTCGAATAGAGCCGAATAAGCTGAATAGAGACGAATGGAGCTGAATACAGCCGAAAAGAGCTGTATACTGCCGAATCACACCTAATCGAGCGGAATCAAGCAGAATCGCACTGACTGTCACCGAACAGCGTCGAATCGAATCATGTCGAATCGAGTCGAGTCACATCGTTTTGAATCAAACAAGGTCAAATTGCTTCATATCGTGTCGAATCCCATCGAATCACGTCGAATAACTTCGAATTGCGTCAAACCTCAGAGAATCCTACTGAATCACGTCGAGTCGCATGGAATCTCATCAAATCCCTTCAGATTTGCCGAATCCAGTCAAGTCCTATCAAATCGCTTTGCACGGAATCGAATTGAATCCAATAGATTAAAGTAGGGTAGGTTCGGGTGGGGTGCCGTTGGGTCGGGTAGGGTAGAATAGAATAGAGTACAACAGAATAGGAGAGAATAGAGCAGAACAGAAAGAATACAACAGAATAGAATAGAGTCAAAGAGAGAGAACATAACCGAGTTGAGCCGAGTGGAGACAAAACGAGACGAATCACGTCCGGTTGCTTCGAATCGCGTCAAATCAAATCGAATCGATTAGAAGAGATTAGGGTAGGGAAGGGTAGAATAGAAGAGAGGAAAATAGTGAGGAATGGAGTTGAACGGAGTCCAATAGAGACGGATAGATATGAATAGAGTACAAAAGAGTCTAATAGAGCAGAATAGGGCCGAATAGGCCCAAATAAGGCCTAATCGAGCAGAATCCAGCAGAATCGATGGAATTCGAGCCTAATCGAGCCGAATGGAGTGAAATGGAGCCAAGTCGAGCCGAATAGAGTCGATTCGAACTGAATCGAGCTGATTCAAGCCTAATCGCGTCAAATCGCGTGGAAATACGTCACATCGAATCTAATCAAATAGATTAGGGAAGGGGAGGGGAGGGGCGGGTGGGTAGAATAGAACAGAATAGTACAGAAGAGAATATAGTACAGTAGGGTAGAGTAGAGAGAGTAAAGCAGACAAGAGTAGAGCAGAGTAGAATTGAGTCAAATAGAGTCAAAGAGTGCAGGATATAGCTGAATAGAGCCAATTCTGGCCGAATCGAGTCAAATGGAAACAAAACGAGATGAATCACATCGAATTGCTAAGAATCGCATCCAATCGAATAGATTAGAGTATCGTAGGGTAGAGTAGAACACAATAGAGTAGAATAGCGTAGAATGGAGAAGAGTGGAGTCAAATGGAGTCGAACAGAGACAAATAGAGTAGAAAAGAGTCGAATCGAGCCAAATAGGGCCGAATAAGGCTGAACCGAGTGGAAACGAGCTGAATTGAAGCGATTCGAGCCAAATCGAGCTGAATCGAGCTGATGTTGTGGAATCGAGCCGACTGAAGCGTGATGGTGTCCGGTCGCATCGAAATGCTTTGAATCGAATCAAATGGAATCGATTAGAATAGGTTAGGGTAGGGTAGTTTATGATAGGAAGACTAGGGTAGATGCAAGTAGACTACATTAGAGTAGACAAGAGAAGGCTAGAGTAGAAGCCTAGACTAGTAAGCTGGACTAGTCAGCTAGACTAGTGGCATAGAGCAGTAGCCTAGACAACTAGTCTTGAATAGTACCCTAAGTCAGTAATCTGAACGAGTACCCTTGCCTGAACTCTTAGCCTAATCTAGTACCCTTGCCTTAACTAGTAGTCCTAACAAGTACCCTTGCCTTAACCAGTAGTCCTCACTAGTACCCTTGCCTTCACTAGTAGTACGTCCTTAACAAGTAGCCTGAACTGGTACCCTTGCCTTAACCAGTACCCTCAACAAGTACCCATGCCTTAACTAGTAGCCTGGCCTTAACTAGTAAACTCACCTTAACTAGTAGAATGAACTAGTACACTTGCCTTAAGGAGTACCCTTGCCCAAACTACTCCCTTTAATTAGGACCCTTATTGAGTAACCCTAAGTAGTAGAGTATGGTACGGTGGGGTAGCATAGGGTAGGGAAGCATACGGTGGAACAGAGAAAATAGAAGGAAATAGAATAGAACAGCATAGGTCAGGGTAGGTTAGCTTAGTGCAGGGTAGGGTAGAGTAGCATAGGATGGAATCGAGAAAATAGAAAAGGAGACTAGAAAAGAGCAGACTAGATTAGGATAGGCTAGGGTGGGGGAGGGTTTTGTAGAATACAGTAGTGTAGAATGGAATAGAATGGTGTGGAATGGAGTCAAATGGATTCAAACAGAGATGAATAGAGTAGAAAAGAGTTGAATTGAGCCGAATAACACTGAATAGGACCACATATAACCAAAATGAGCCGAATCGAGTCGAGTCGACCAGATTCGGGATGAATGGAGCCTAGTGGAGCTGAAATGAGCCAAATAGAGACAAACTGAACCCAGCAAAATCGAGCCAAAACACACGAGATTCTATTGCATCGGATCTCGTCGAACTGCATCAAATCCCACCAAAACGCATCAAATCTCGCGGAATCTCACCGAATCCCGTCGAATTGTCTCAAATCGGGTCGAATGGTGTCAAACTGAACGGAATCGAATTAAATTGAATAGATTAGAGTAGTGTAGGTTAGACTGGGATTCAGTAGGGAAGGGCACAGAAGAATAGAATAGAGTAGAACAGAAGAGAATACCAAGAGTAGAATGGAGTAGAGTTGAGTAGAGTGGAATAGTCAGAGTCGGGTAGTGCAGAATATAGATGAATAGATCCAGTTCAAGGCGAATCGATTCGAATGGAGAGGAAAGGAGACAAATCGTGATGAATCGAATCGATTAGAATAGATTAGAGTAGGGTAGGGTAGAACAGAATAGAATAGAGTAGAAAAGAGTAGAATGGTGTGGAAGGGAGTTGAATGGAGCCAAATAGAGACAAATAAAGTAGAAAGGGTTGAGTAGAGCTGAACAGGGCTGAATAAGGTTCACTCGAGCCTAATTATGCTGAATTGAGCAGAATCGAGA
Source organism: Loxodonta africana (assembly GCF_030014295.1). Classification (NCBI taxonomy): domain Eukaryota; kingdom Metazoa; phylum Chordata; class Mammalia; order Proboscidea; family Elephantidae; genus Loxodonta; species Loxodonta africana. The sequence goes on along the minus strand of NW_026975099.1, from coordinate 79,716 downwards.
CGAATTGACCCAATTCAAGCCAAATAGAGCTAAATCGAGCCGATTCAAGCCTAATCACATGGAATCGCGTCAAAATGCGTTGAATCGAATAGATTAGAGTAGAGGAGGGTACGGCAGGAGAGGCTAGACTACAACACAACAGAACACAATAGAAAGAAGAGAATAGAATTAAGTAGAGTCGGGTCCAGTAGAATAGAGTCAAATTGAGTTGAAGAGAGCCGAAAAGAGCCAAAGAGAGCTGAATACAGCCGAATTGACCAAATTCAAGGTGAATCGAGATGAATCATGTCGAGTCGTTTGAAACGTGTCGAATCGAATCAAATAGATTAGTGTGGGGAAGGTAAGGTTAGGGTAGGGTAGAGAAGAATAGAATAGAGTAGAATAGAACAGAACAGAAAGAATCGAGTAGACTAGAGTCAAATAGAGTCGAATACTGCCAAAAAGAGCCGAATAGAGTGGAAAAGAGCCGAATAGAACCGAATCGAGTTTAATGGAGCAGAAAGGAGATGAATCGAGCCGATATGACCCGAATCAGGTCGAATCCCATTCAAGTGTGTCGAATAGCATAGAACAGATTACAGTAGGCTAAGTTAGGGTAGGGTAGGGTAGAATAGAGTGCAGTAGAACAGAAGAGAACAGAACTGAAAGAATAGGGTCGAGACGAGCAGAGTATAGAAGAGTAGAGTAGAGCAGAGTCGAACATTGCCGAATAGAGCCAAATAGAGCCCAAAAGAGCTAAATGGATAGAAACCAAGACGAATCACGCCGAATCCCGTGGAATCGTGCCGTATCGCGTCGAATCCCGTCGAATTGCATTGAATCTGATCAATTCCAATCCAATCAAATAGAATAGACTACAGTAGGGTAGAGTACAATACAATACAGTAGAGAATAGTTTAGGATGGAGTAGAATGGTGTAGCATGGAGTCGAGTGGAGTCGAAAAGAGATAATAGAGTTGAGTAGAGTCTAATAGAGCCGAATAGAGCTGAATAGAGCCTATTCGAGCTGACTGGAGCCGAATGGAGCCGATTAGAGCTGAATCGAACCGATTTGAGCCGATTGGGGATGAATGGAGTGGAAAGGAGCCGATTTGAGCCGAATCGCATCGAGATGCGTGGAATCGAATCCAGTAGAATAGATTAGATTAGGGTAGGATGGAATAGAGTAGACTTGAACACAGTAGAAGAGAATGGAAAGGATACAATAGAATAGAGTAGAAAAGGGTAGAGCAGAGCAGAATAGTGTAGAGTAGAATAGAGTAGAGTAGAACAGAGTCGAATCAAGCTGAATGGAGACAAAACGAGACAAATCGCGTCGAATGGCGTCGAATCCCATCGAATCAATTACAGTAGGGTATAGTAGAAGAGCGTAGAATGGAGTAGAATGGTGTGCAATGGAATCGAGTAGAGTAGAAAAGAGCTGAAGAGAGCCGAAGAGGGCCAAAGAGGGCCAAATCGAGCTGAATTGAGAGAAATCGAGCCGAATCCAGTGAATCGAGCCTAATGGAGCCAAATCGAGCCTAATCGAGCTGAATCGACACTATTCGAGACAAATGGAGCCGAATGGACATGAATCACACCGATTCGGCCCCTAGTCGCGTCAAAATTTCTCGAATTCAATTGAATAGACTAGAGTAGGGGAGGTTCGGGTAGGCTAGAGTAGGGTAGAATAGAGTAGAATAGAATAAAACAGAACAGAACACAACAAAATAGAACAGAACAACACAGAACGAATACAGAAAAGAGTAGGCTAGAGTAGAATAGAGGGGAATAGAGTAGAGTAGAATAGATTTGAACAGAGCCAAATCGAGCCGAATCACGTCGAAATGGGTTGAATCAAATCCAATCAAGTGGATTACAATACCTTAGAGTTGGGTAGCATAGGGTAGGGTAGAATAGAGTAGAATAGTACAGAACAGAGTAGAAACAATACAATAGAGTAGAGAAGAGTAGAATAGAGCTGAATAGAGCCAAATGCAGACAAAATGAGAGGAATCGTGTAGAAGCAAGTAGAGTAAATTAGAGTGGTGTTGGGTAGGGTAGAGCAGAATAGAGTAGAATAGTGTGGAATGAATAGAATGGAGTAGAATGGAGTCAAGTAGAAACGAATAGAGTAGAAAAGAGTCGAATAGAGCAGAATAGGGCTGAAGAAGGCCAAATCGAGCAGATTCGAAGCGATTCAAGCCAAAACAAGCTGAATGGAGCCTAACTGAGCAGAATAGAGCCAAATCGAGCCGAATCGAGCCGATTCAAGCTTCATCGCCTCGAATCGCGTTCAACGCGTCAAATCCAATCGAGACGTATAGATTAGAGAAGGGGAGGGGAGGGGAGGGGAGAATAGAACAGAGTAGAGTGGAATAGAAGAGATTAGAACAGAATAGAAGGAATAGAATCGAGTAGAATAGAGTGGAAAAGAGTAGAGTCGAATACAGTCGAATAGAGCCGAATAAGCTGAATAGAGACGAATGGAGCTGAATACAGCCGAAAAGAGCTGTATACTGCCGAATCACACCTAATCGAGCGGAATCAAGCAGAATCGCACTGACTGTCACCGAACAGCGTCGAATCGAATCATGTCGAATCGAGTCGAGTCACATCGTTTTGAATCAAACAAGGTCAAATTGCTTCATATCGTGTCGAATCCCATCGAATCACGTCGAATAACTTCGAATTGCGTCAAACCTCAGAGAATCCTACTGAATCACGTCGAGTCGCATGGAATCTCATCAAATCCCTTCAGATTTGCCGAATCCAGTCAAGTCCTATCAAATCGCTTTGCACGGAATCGAATTGAATCCAATAGATTAAAGTAGGGTAGGTTCGGGTGGGGTGCCGTTGGGTCGGGTAGGGTAGAATAGAATAGAGTACAACAGAATAGGAGAGAATAGAGCAGAACAGAAAGAATACAACAGAATAGAATAGAGTCAAAGAGAGAGAACATAACCGAATTGAGCCGAGTGGAGACAAAACGAGACGAATCACGTCCGGTTGCTTCGAATCGCGTCAAATCAAATCGAATCGATTAGAAGAGATTAGGGTAGGGAAGGGTAGAATAGAAGAGAGGAAAATAGTGAGGAATGGAGTTGAACGGAGTCCAATAGAGACGGATAGATATGAATAGAGTACAAAAGAGTCTAATAGAGCAGAATAGGGCCGAATAGGCCCAAATAAGGCCTAATCGAGCAGAATCCAGCAGAATCGATGGAATTCGAGCCTAATCGAGCCGAATGGAGTGAAATGGAGCCAAGTCGAGCCGAATAGAGTCGATTCGAACTGAATCGAGCTGATTCAAGCCTAATCGCGTCAAATCGCGTGGAAATACGTCACATCGAATCTAATCAAATAGATTAGGGAAGGGGAGGGGAGGGGCGGGTGGGTAGAATAGAACAGAATAGTACAGAAGAGAATATAGTACAGTAGGGTAGAGTAGAGAGAGTAAAGCAGACAAGAGTAGAGCAGAGTAGAATTGAGTCAAATAGAGTCAAAGAGTGCAGGATATAGCTGAATAGAGCCAATTCTGGCCGAATCGAGTCAAATGGAAACAAAACGAGATGAATCACATCGAATTGCTAAGAATCGCATCCAATCGAATAGATTAGAGTATCGTAGGGTAGAGTAGAACACAATAGAGTAGAATAGCGTAGAATGGAGAAGAGTGGAGTCAAATGGAGTCGAACAGAGACAAATAGAGTAGAAAAGAGTCGAATCGAGCCAAATAGGGCCGAATAAGGCTGAACCGAGTGGAAACGAGCTGAATTGAAGCGATTCGAGCCAAATCGAGCTGAATCGAGCTGATGTTGTGGAATCGAGCCGACTGAAGCGTGATGGTGTCCGGTCGCATCGAAATGCTTTGAATCGAATCAAATGGAATCGATTAGAATAGGTTAGGGTAGGGTAGTTTATGATAGGAAGACTAGGGTAGATGCAAGTAGACTACATTAGAGTAGACAAGAGAAGGCTAGAGTAGAAGCCTAGACTAGTAAGCTGGACTAGTCAGCTAGACTAGTGGCATAGAGCAGTAGCCTAGACAACTAGTCTTGAATAGTACCCTAAGTCAGTAATCTGAACGAGTACCCTTGCCTGAACTCTTAGCCTAATCTAGTACCCTTGCCTTAACTAGTAGTCCTAACAAGTACCCTTGCCTTAACCAGTAGTCCTCACTAGTACCCTTGCCTTCACTAGTAGTACGTCCTTAACAAGTAGCCTGAACTGGTACCCTTGCCTTAACCAGTACCCTCAACAAGTACCCATGCCTTAACTAGTAGCCTGGCCTTAACTAGTAAACTCGCCTTAACTAGTAGAATGAACTAGTACACTTGCCTTAAGGAGTACCCTTGCCCAAACTACTCCCTTTAATTAGGACCCTTATTGAGTAACCCTAAGTAGTAGAGTATGGTACGGTGGGGTAGCATAGGGTAGGGAAGCATACGGTGGAACAGAGAAAATAGAAGGAAATAGAATAGAACAGCATAGGTCAGGGTAGGTTAGCTTAGTGCAGGGTAGGGTAGAGTAGCATAGGATGGAATCGAGAAAATAGAAAAGGAGACTAGAAAAGAGCAGACTAGATTAGGATAGGCTAGGGTGGGGGAGGGTTTTGTAGAATACAGTAGTGTAGAATGGAATAGAATGGTGTGGAATGGAGTCAAATGGATTCAAACAGAGATGAATAGAGTAGAAAAGAGTTGAATTGAGCCGAATAACACTGAATAGGACCACATATAACCAAAATGAGCCGAATCGAGTCGAGTCGACCAGATTCGGGATGAATGGAGCCTAGTGGAGCTGAAATGAGCCAAATAGAGACAAACTGAACCCAGCAAAATCGAGCCAAAACACACGAGATTCTATTGCATCGGATCTCGTCGAACTGCATCAAATCCCACCAAAACGCATCAAATCTCGCGGAATCTCACCGAATCCCGTCGAATTGTCTCAAATCGGGTCGAATGGTGTCAAACTGAACGGAATCGAATTAAATTGAATAGATTAGAGTAGTGTAGGTTAGACTGGGATTCAGTAGGGAAGGGCACAGAAGAATAGAATAGAGTAGAACAGAAGAGAATACCAAGAGTAGAATGGAGTAGAGTTGAGTAGAGTGGAATAGTCAGAGTCGGGTAGTGCAGAATATAGATGAATAGATCCAGTTCAAGGCGAATCGATTCGAATGGAGAGGAAAGGAGACAAATCGTGATGAATCGAATCGATTAGAATAGATTAGAGTAGGGTAGGGTAGAACAGAATAGAATAGAGTAGAAAAGAGTAGAATGGTGTGGAAGGGAGTTGAATGGAGCCAAATAGAGACAAATAAAGTAGAAAGGGTTGAGTAGAGCTGAACAGGGCTGAATAAGGTTCACTCGAGCCTAATTATGCTGAATTGAGCAGAATCGAGACGAATTGACCCAATTCAAGCCAAATAGAGCTAAATCGAGCCGATTCAAGCCTAATCACATGGAATCGCGTCAAAATGCGTTGAATCGAATAGATTAGAGTAGAGGAGGGTACGGCAGGAGAGGCTAGACTACAACACAACAGAACACAATAGAAAGAAGAGAATAGAATTAAGTAGAGTCGGGTCCAGTAGAATAGAGTCAAATTGAGTTGAAGAGAGCCGAAAAGAGCCAAAGAGAGCTGAATACAGCCGAATTGACCAAATTCAAGGTGAATCGAGATGAATCATGTCGAGTCGTTTGAAACGTGTCGAATCGAATCAAATAGATTAGTGTGGGGAAGGTAAGGTTAGGGTAGGGTAGAGAAGAATAGAATAGAGTAGAATAGAACAGAACAGAAAGAATCGAGTAGACTAGAGTCAAATAGAGTCGAATACTGCCAAAAAGAGCCGAATAGAGTGGAAAAGAGCCGAATAGAACCGAATCGAGTTTAATGGAGCAGAAAGGAGATGAATCGAGCCGATATGACCCGAATCAGGTCGAATCCCATTCAAGTGTGTCGAATAGCATAGAACAGATTACAGTAGGCTAAGTTAGGGTAGGGTAGGGTAGAATAGAGTGCAGTAGAACAGAAGAGAACAGAACTGAAAGAATAGGGTCGAGACGAGCAGAGTATAGAAGAGTAGAGTAGAGCAGAGTCGAACATTGCCGAATAGAGCCAAATAGAGCCCAAAAGAGCTAAATGGATAGAAACCAAGACGAATCACGCCGAATCCCGTGGAATCGTGCCGTATCGCGTCGAATCCCGTCGAATTGCATTGAATCTGATCAATTCCAATCCAATCAAATAGAATAGACTACAGTAGGGTAGAGTACAATACAATACAGTAGAGAATAGTTTAGGATGGAGTAGAATGGTGTAGCATGGAGTCGAGTGGAGTCGAAAAGAGATAATAGAGTTGAGTAGAGTCTAATAGAGCCGAATAGAGCTGAATAGAGCCTATTCGAGCTGACTGGAGCCGAATGGAGCCGATTAGAGCTGAATCGAACCGATTTGAGCCGATTGGGGATGAATGGAGTGGAAAGGAGCCGATTTGAGCCGAATCGCATCGAGATGCGTGGAACCGAATCCAGTAGAATAGATTAGATTAGGGTAGGATGGAATAGAGTAGACTTGAACACAGTAGAAGAGAATGGAAAGGATACAATAGAATAGAGTAGAAAAGGGTAGAGCAGAGCAGAATAGTGTAGAGTAGAATAGAGTAGAGTAGAACAGAGTCGAATCAAGCTGAATGGAGACGAAACGAGACAAATCGCGTCGAATGGCGTCGAATCCCATCGAATCAATTACAGTAGGGTATAGTAGAAGAGCGTAGAATGGAGTAGAATGGTGTGCAATGGAATCGAGTAGAGTAGAAAAGAGCTGAAGAGAGCCGAAGAGGGCCAAAGAGGGCCAAATCGAGCTGAATTGAGCGAAATCGAGCCGAATCCAGTGAATCGAGCCTAATGGAGCCAAATCGAGCCTAATCGAGCTGAATCGACACTATTCGAGACAAATGGAGCCGAATGGACATGAATCACACCGATTCGGCCCCTAGTCGCGTCAAAATTTCTCGAATTCAATTGAATAGACTAGAGTAGGGGAGGTTCGGGTAGGCTAGAGTAGGGTAGAATAGAGTAGAATAGAATAAAACAGAACAGAACACAACAAAATAGAACAGAACAACACAGAACGAATACAGAAAAGAGCAGGCTAGAGTAGAGTAGAGGGGAATAGAGTAGAGTAGAATAGATTTGAACAGAGCCAAATCGAGCCGAATCGCATCGAAATGGGTTGAATCAAATCCAATCAAGTGGATTACAATACCTTAGAGTTGGGTAGCATAGGGTAGGGTAGAATAGAGTAGAATCGTACAGAACAGAGTAGAAACAATACAATAGAGTAGAGAAGAGTAGAATAGAGCTGAATAGAGCCAAATGCAGACAAAATGAGAGGAATCGTGTAGAAGCAAGTAGAGTAAATTAGAGTGGTGTTGGGTAGGGTAGAGCAGAATAGAGTAGAATAGTGTGGAATGAATAGAATGGAGTAGAATGGAGTCAAGTAGAAACGAATAGAGTAGAAAAGAGTCGAATAGAGCAGAATAGGGCTGAAGAAGGCCGAATCGAGCAGATTCGAAGCGATTCAAGCCAAAACAAGCTGAATGGAGCCTAACTGAGCCGAATAGAGCCAAATCGAGCCGAATCGAACCGATTCAAGCTTCATCGCCTCGAATCGCGTTCAACGCGTCAAATCCAATCGAGACGTATAGATTAGAGAAGGGGAGGGGAGGGGAGAATAGAACAGAGTAGAGTGGAATAGAAGAGATTAGAACAGAATAGAAGGAATAGAATCGAGTAGAATCGAGTGGAAAAGAGTAGAGTCGAATACAGTCGAATAGAGCCGAATAAGCTGAATAGAGACGAATGGAGCTGAATACAGCCGAAAAGAGCTGTATACTGCCGAATCACACCTAATCGAGCGGAATCAAGCAGAATCGCACTGACTATCACCGAACAGCGTCGAATCGAATCAGGTCGAATCGAGTCGAGTCACATCGTTTTGATTCAAATAAGGTCAAATCGCTTCATATCGTGTCGAATCCCATCGAATCACGTCGAATAACTTCGAATTGCGTCAAACCTCAGAGAATCCTACTGAATCACGTCGAGTCGCATGGAATCTCATCAAATCCCTTCAGATTTGCCGAATCCAGTCAAGTCCTATCAAATCGCTTTGCACGGAATCGAATTGAATCCAATAGATTAAAGTAGGGAAGGTTCGGGTGGGGTGCCGTTGGTTCGGGTAGGGTAGAATAGAATAGAGTACAACAGAATAGGAGAGAATAGAACAGAACAGAAAGAATACAACAGAATAGAATAGAGTCAAAGAGAGAGAACATAGCCGAATTGAGCCGAGTGGAGACAAAACGAGACGAATCACGTCCGGTTGCTTCGAATCGCGTCAAATCAAATCGAATCGATTAGAAGAGATTAGGGTAGGGAAGGGTAGAATAGAAGAGAGGAAAATAGTGAGGAATGGAGTTGAACGGAGTCCAATAGAGACGGATAGATATGAATAGAGTACAAAAGAGTCTAATAGAGCAGAATAGGGCCGAATAGGCCCAAATAAGGCCTAATCGAGCAGAATCCAGCAGAATCGATGGAATTCGAGCCTAATCGAGCCGAATGGAGTGAAATGGAGCCAAGTCGAGCCGAATAGAGCCGATTCGAACTGAATCGAGCTGATTCAAGCCTAATCGCGTCAAATCGCGTGGAAATACGTCACATCGAATCTAATCAAATAGATTAGGGAAGGGGAGGGGAGGGGCGGGTGGGTAGAACAGAACAGAATAGTACAGAATAGAATATAGTACAGTAGGGTAGAGTAGAGAGAGTAAAGCAGACAAGAGTAGAGCAGAGTAGAATTGAGTCAAATAGAGTCAAAGAGTGCAGGATATAGCTGAATAGAGCCAATTCTGGCCGAATCGAGTCAAATGGAAACAAAACGCGATGAATCACACCGAATTGCTAAGAATCGCATCCAATCGAATAGATTAGAGTATCGTAGGGTAGAGTAGGATAGCGTAGAATGGAGAAGAGTGGAGTCAAATGGAGTCGAACAGAGACAAATAGAGTAGAAAAGAGTCGAATCGAGCCAAATAGGGCCGAATAAGGCTGAACCGAGTGGAAACGAGCTGAATTGAAGCGACTCGAGCCAAATCGAGCTGAATCGAGCTGATGTTGCAGAATCGAGCCGACTCAAGCGTGATGGTGTCTGGTCGCATCGAAATGCTTTGAATCGAATCAAATGGAATTGATTAGAATAGGTTAGGGTAGGGTAGTTTATGATAGGAAGACTAGGGTAGATGCAAGTAGACTACATTAGAGTAGACAAGAGAAGGCTAGAGTAGAAGCCTAGACTAGTAAGCTGGACTAGTCAGCTAGACTAGTGGCATAGAGCAGTAGCCTAGACAACTAGTCTTGAATAGTACCCTAAGTCAGTAATCTGAACGAGTACCCTTGCCTGAACTCTTAGCCTAATCTAGTACCCTTGCCTTAACTAGTAGTCCTAACAAGTACCCTTGCCTTAACCAGTAGTCTTCACTAGTACCCTTGCCTTCACTAGTAGTACATCCTTAACAAGTAGCCTGAACTGGTACCCTTGCCTTAACCAGTACCCTCAACAAGTACCCATGCCTTAACTAGTAGCCTGGCCTTAACTAGTGCCCTTGCATAACTAGTACCCTGGCCTTAACTAGTAGCCTGAACTAGTACACTTGCCTTAAGGAGTACCCTTGCCCGAACTACTCCCCTTAATTAGGACCCTTATTGAGTAACCCTAAGTAGTAGAGTATGGTACGGTGGGGTAGCATAGGGTAGGGAAGCATACGGTGGAACAGAGAAAATAGAAGGAAATAGAATAGAACAGCATAGGTCAGGGTAGGTTAGCTTAGTGCAGGGTATGGTAGAGTAGCATAGGATGGAATCGAGAAAATAGAAAAGGAGACTAGAAAAGAGCAGACTAGATTAGGATAGGCTAGGGTGGGGGAGGGTTTTGTAGAATACAGTAGTGTAGAATGGAATAGAATGGTGTGGAATGGAGTCAAATGGATTCAAACAGAGATGAATAGAGTAGAAAAGAGTTGAATAGAGCCGAATAACGCTGAATAGGACCACATATGACCAAAATGAGCCGAATCGAGTCGAGTCGACCAGATTCGGGATGAATGGAGCCTGGTGGAGCTGAAATGAGCCAAATAGAGACAATCTGAACCCAGCAAAATCAAGCCAAAACACACTTAATTGCATCCTATTGCATCGGATCTCGTCGAATTCCATCAAATCCCACCAAAACGCATCAAATCTCGCGGAATCTCACCGAATCCCATCGAATTGTCTCAAATCGGGTCGAATGGTGTCAAACGAAATGGAATCGAATTAAATTGAATAGATTGGAGTAGTGTAGGTTAGACTGGGATTCAGTAGGGAAGGGCACAGAAGAATAGAATAGAGTAGAACAGAAGAGAATACCAAGAGTAGAATGGAGTAGAGTTGAGTAGAGTGGAATAGTCAGAGTCGGGTAGTGCAGAATATAGATGAATAGATCCAATTCAAGCCGAATCGATTCGAATGGAGAGGAAAGGAGACAAATCGTGATGAATCCAATCGATTAGAATAGATTAGAGTAGGGTAGGGTAGAACAGAATAGAATAGAGTAGAAAAGAGTAGAATGGTGTGGAATGGAGTTGAATGGAGCCAAATAGAGACAAATAAAGTAGAAAGGGTTGAGTAGAGCTGAACAGGGCTGAATAAGGTTCACTCGAGCCTAATTATGCTGAATTGAGCAGAATCGAGACGAATTGACCCAATTCAAGCCAAATAGAGCTAAATCGAGCCGATTCAAGCCTAATCACATGGAATCCCGTCAAAATGCGTTGAATCGAATAGATTAGAGTAGAGGAGGGTACGGCAGGAGAGGCTAGACTACAACACAACAGAACACAATAGAAAGAAGAGAACAGAATTAAGTAGAGTCGGGTCCAGTAGAATAGAGTCAAATTGAGTTGAAGAGAGCCGAAAAGAGCCAAACAGAGCTGAATACAGCCGAATTGACCAAATTCAAGGTGAATCGAGATGAATCATGTCGAGTCGTTTGAAACGTGTCGAATCGAATCAAATAGATTAGTGTGGGGAAGGTAAGGTTGGGGTGGGGTACAGAAGAATAGAATAGAGTAGAATAAAACAGTACAGAAAGAATCGAGTAGACTAGAGTCAAATAGAGTCGAATACTGCCAAAAAGAGCCAAATAGAGTGGAAAAGAGCCGAATAGAACCGAATCGAGTTTAATGGAGCAGAAAGGAGATGAATCGAGCCGATATGACCCGAATCAGGTCGAATCCCATTCAAGTGTGTCGAACAGCATAGAACAGATTACAGTAGGCTAAGTTAGGGTACGGTAGGGTAGAATAGAGTGCAGTAGAACAGAAGAGAACTGAACTGAAAGAATAGGGTCGAGACGAGCAGAGTATAGAAGAGTAGAGTAGAGCAGAGTCGAACATTGCCGAATAGAGCCAAATAGAGCCCAAAAGAGCTAAATGGATAGAAACCAAGACGAATCACGCCGAATCCCGTGGAATCGTGCCGTATCGCGTCGAATCCCGTCGAATTGCATTGAATCTGATCAATTCCAATCCAATCAAATAGAATAGACTAGAGTAGGATAGAGTACAATACAATACAGTAGAGAATAGTTTAGGATGGAGTAGAATGGTGTAGCATGGAGTCGAGTGGAGTCGAAAAGAGATAATAGAGTTGAGTAGAGTCTAATAGAGCCGAATAGAGCTGAATAGAGCCTATTCGAGCTGACTAGAGCCGAATGGAGCCGATTAGAGCTGAATCGAACCGATTTGAGCCGATTGGGGATGAATGGAGTGGAAAGGAGCCGATTTGAGCCGAGTCGCATCGAGATGCGTGGAATCGAATCCAGTAGAATAGATTAGATTAGGGTAGGATGGAATAGAGTAGACTTGAACACAGTAGAAGAGAATGGAAAGGATACAATAGAATAGAGTAGAAAAGGGTAGAGCAGAGCAGAATAGTGTAGAGTAGAATAGAGTAGAGTAGAACAGAGTCGAATCAAGCTGAATGGAGACGAAACGAGACAAATCGCGTCGAATGGCGTCGAATCCCATCGAATCAATTACAGTAGGGTATAGTAGAAGTGCGTAGAATGGAGTAGAATGGTGTGCAATGGAATCGAGTAGAGTAGAAAAGAGCTGAAGAGAGCCGAAGAGGGCCAAAGAGGGCGAAATCGAGCTGAATTGAGTGAAATCGAGCCGAATCCAGTGAATCGAGCCTAATGGAGCCAAATCGAGCCTAATCGAGCTGAATCGACACTATTCGAGACAAATGGGAGGCGAATGGACATGAATCACACCGATTCGGCCCCTAGTCGCGTCAAAATTTCTCGAATTCAATTGAATAGACTAGAGTAGGGGAGGTTCGGGTAGGCTAGAGTAGGGTAGAATAGAGTAGAATAGAATAAAACAGAACAGAACACAACAAAATAGAACAGAACAACACAGAACGAATACAGAAAAGAGTAGGCTAGAGTAGAATAGAGGGGAATAGAGTAGAGTAGAATAGATTTGAACAGAGCCGAATCACGTCGAAATGGGTTGAATCAAATCCAATCAAGTGGATTACAATACCTTAGAGTTGGGTAGCACAGGGTAGGGTAGAATAGAGTAGAATCGTACAGAACAGAGTAGAAACAATACAATAGAGTAGAGAAGAGTAGAATAGAGCTGAATAGAGCCAAATGCAGACAAAATGAGAGGAATCGTGTAGAAGCAAGTAGAGTAAATTAGAGTGGTGTTGGGTAGGGTAGAGCAGAATAGAGTAGAACAGTGTGGAATGAATAGAATGGAGTAGAATGGAGTCAAGTAGAAACGAATAGAGTAGAAAAGAGTCGAATAGAGCAGAATAGGGCCGAAGAAGGCCAAATCGAGCAGATTCGAAGCGATTCAAGCCAAAACAAGCTGAATGGAGCCTAACTGAGCCGAATAGAGCCGAATCGAGCCGATTCAAGCTTCATCGCCTCGAATCGCGTTCAACGCGTCAAATCCAATCGAGACGTATAGATTAGAGAAGGGGAGGGGAGGGTAGAATAGAACAGAGTAGAGTGGAATAGAAGAGATTAGAACAGAATAGAAGGAATAGAATCGAGTAGAATAGAGTGGAAAAGAGTAGAGTCGAATACAGTCAAATAGAGCCGAATAAGCTGAATAGAGACGAATGGAGCTGAATACAGCCGAAAAGAGCTGTATACTGCCGAATCACACCTAATCGAGCGGAATCAAGCAGAATCGCACTGACTGTCACCGAACAGCGTCGAATCGAATCAGGTCGAATCGAGTCGAGTCACATCGTTTTGAATCAAACAAGGTCAAATCGCTTCATATCGTGTCGAATCCCATCGAATCACGTCGAATAACTTCGAATTGCGTCAAACCTCAGAGAATCCTACTGAACCACGTCGAGTCGCATGGAATCTCATCAAATCCCTTCAGATCTTGCCGAATCCAGTCAAGTCCTATCAAATCGCTTTGCACGGAATCGAATTGAATCCAATAGATTAAAGTAGGGTAGGTTCGGGTGGGGTGCCGTTGGGTCGGGTAGGGTAGAATAGAATAGAGTACAACAGAATAGGAGAGAATAGAGCAGAACAGAAAGAATACAACAGAATAGAATAGAGTCAAAGAGAGAGAACATAGCCGAATTGAGCCGAGTGGAGACAAAACGAGACGAATCACGTCCGGTTGCTTCGAATCGCGTCAAATCAAATCGAATCGATTAGAAGAGATTAGGGTAGGGAAGGGTAGAATAGAATAGAGGAAAATAGTGAGGAATGGAGTTGAACGGAGTCCAATAGAGACGGATAGATATGAATAGAGTACAAAAGAGTCGAATAGAGCAGAATAGGGCCGAATAGGCCCAAATAAGGCCTAATGGAGCAGAATCCAGCAGAATCGATGGAATTCGAGCCTAATCGAGCCGAATGGAGTGAAATGGAGCCAAGTCGAGCCGAATAGAGCCGATTCGAACTGAATCGAGCTGATTCAAGCCTAATCGCGTCAAATCGCGTGGAAATACGTCACATCGAATCTAATCAAATAGATTAGGGAAGGGGAGGGGAGGGGCGGGTGGGTAGAATAGAACAGAATAGTACAGAATAGAATATAGTACAGTAGGGTAGAGTAGAGAGAGTAAAGCAGACAAGAGTAGAGCAGAGTAGAATTGAGTCAAATAGAGTCAAAGAGTGCAGGATATAGCTGAATAGAGCCAATTCTGGCCGAATCGAGTCAAATGGAAACAAAACGAGATGAATCACACCGAATTGCTAAGAATCGCATCCAATCGAATAGATTAGAGTATCGTAGGGTAGAGTAGAACACAATAGAGTAGAATAGCGTAGAATGGAGAAGAGTGGAGTCAAATGGAGTCGAACAGAGACAAATAGAGTAGAAAAGAGTCGAATCGAGCCAAATAGGGCCGAATAAGGCTGAACCGAGTGGAAACGAGCTGAATTGAAGCGATTCGAGCCAAATCGAGCTGAATCGAGCTGATGTTGTGGAATCGAGCCGACTGAAGCGTGATGGTGTCCGGTCGCATCGAAATGCTTTGAATCGAATCAAATGGAATCGATTAGAATAGGTTAGGGTAGGGTAGTTTATGATAGGAAGACTAGGGTAGATGCAAGTAGACTACATTAGAGTAGACAAGAGAAGGCTAGAGTAGAAGCCTAGACTAGTAAGCTGGACTAGTCAGCTAGACTAGTGGCATAGAGCAGTAGCCTAGACAACTAGTCTTGAATAGTACCCTAAGTCAGTAATCTGAACGAGTACCCTTGCCTGAACTCTTAGCCTAATCTAGTACCCTTGCCTTAACTAGTAGTCCTAACAAGTACCCTTGCCTTAACCAGTAGTCCTCACTAGTACCCTTGCCTTCACTAGTAGTACGTCCTTAACAAGTAGCCTGAACTGGTACCCTTGCCTTAACCAGTACCCTCAACAAGTACCCATGCCTTAACTAGTAGCCTGGCCTTAACTAGTAAACTCGCCTTAACTAGTAGCCTGAACTAGTACACTTGCCTTAAGGAGTACCCTTGCCCAAACTACTCCCTTTAATTAGGACCCTTATTGAGTAACCCTAAGTAGTAGAGTATGGTACGGTGGGGTAGCATAGGGTAGGGAAGCATACGGTGGAACAGAGAAAATAGAAGGAAATAGAATAGAACAGCATAGGTCAGGGTAGGTTAGCTTAGTGCAGGGTAGGGTAGAGTAGCATAGGATGGAATCGAGAAAATAGAAAAGGAGACTAGAAAAGAGCAGACTAGATTAGGATAGGCTAGGGTGGGGGAGGGTTTTGTAGAATACAGTAGTGTAGAATGGAATAGAAATGGTGTGGAATGGAGTCAAATGGATTCAAACAGAGATGAATAGAGTAGAAAAGAGTTGAATTGAGCCGAATAACACTGAATAGGACCACATATAACCAAAATGAGCCGAATCGAGTCGAGTCGACCAGATTCGGGATGAATGGAGCCTAGTGGAGCTGAAATGAGCCAAATAGAGACAAACTGAACCCAGCAAATCGAGCCAAAACACACGAGATTCTATTGCATCGGATCTCGTCGAACTGCATCAAATCCCACCAAAACGCATCAAATCTCGCGGAATCTCACCGAATCCCGTCGAATTGTCTCAAATCGGGTCGAATGGTGTCAAACTGAACGGAATCGAATTAAATTGAATAGATTAGAGTAGTGTAGGTTAGACTGGGATTCAGTAGGGAAGGGCACAGAAGAATAGAATAGAGTAGAACAGAAGAGAATACCAAGAGTAGAATGGAGTAGAGTTGAGTAGAGTGGAATAGTCAGAGTCGGTAGTGCAGAATATAGATGAATAGATCCAGTTCAAGGCGAATCGATTCGAATGGAGAGGAAAGGAGACAAATCGTGATGAATCGAATCGATTAGAATAGATTAGAGTAGGGTAGGGTAGAACAGAATAGAATAGAGTAGAAAAGAGTAGAATGGTGTGGAAGGGAGTTGAATGGAGCCAAATAGAGACAAATAAAGTAGAAAGGGTTGAGTAGAGCTGAACAGGGCTGAATAAGGTTCACTCGAGCCTAATTATGCTGAAATTGAGCAGAATCGAGACGAATTGACCCCAATTCAAGCCAAATAGAGCTAAATCGAGCCGATTCAAGCCTAATCACATGGAATCGCGTCAAAATGCGTTGAATCGAATAGATTAGAGTAGAGGAGGGTACGGCAGGAGAGGCTAGACTACAACACAACAGAACACAATAGAAAGAAGAGAATAGAATTAAGTAGAGTCGGGTCCAGTAGAATAGAGTCAAATTGAGTTGAAGAGAGCCGAAAAGAGCCAAACAGAGCTGAATACAGCCGAATTGACCAAATTCAAGGTGAATCGAGATGAATCATGTCGAGTCGTTTGAAACGTGTCGAATCGAATCAAATAGATTAGTGTGGGAAGGTAAGGTTAGGGTAGGGGTAGAGAAGAATAGAATAGAGTAGAATAGAACAGAACAGAAAGAATCGAGTAGACTAGAGTCAAATAGAGTCGAATACTGCCAAAAAGAGCCGAATAGAGTGGAAAAGAGCCGAATAGAACCGAATCGAGTTTAATGGAGCAGAAAGGAGATGAATCGAGCCGATATGACCCGAATCAGGTCGAATCCCATTCAAGTGTGTCGAATAGCATAGAACAGATTACAGTAGGCTAAGTTAGGGTAGGGTAGGGTAGAATAGAGTGCAGTAGAACAGAAGAGAACAGAACTGAAAGAATAGGGTCGAGACGAGCAGAGTATAGAAGAGTAGAGTAGAGCAGAGTCGAACATTGCCGAATAGAGCCAAATAGAGCCCAAAAGAGCTAAATGGATAGAAACCAAGACGAATCACGCCGAATCCCGTGGAATCGTGCCGTATCGCGTCGAATCCCGTCGAATTGCATTGAATCTGATCAATTCCAATCCAATCAAATAGAATAGACTACAGTAGGGTAGAGTACAATACAATACAGTAGAGAATAGTTTAGGATGGAGTAGAATGGGTGTAGCATGGAGTCGAGTGGAGTCGAAAAGAGATAATAGAGTTGAGTAGAGTCTAATAGAGCCGAATAGAGCTGAATAGAGCCTATTCGAGCTGACTAGAGCCGAATGGAGCCGATTAGAGCTGAATCGAACCGATTTGAGCCGATTGGGATGAATGGAGTGGAAAGGAGCCGATTTGAGCAATACTATCTCTCTATGGTGGAACCGAATCCAGTAGAATAGATTAGATTAGGGTAGGATGGAATAGAGTAGACTTGAACACAGTAGAAGAGAATGGAAAGGATACAATAGAATAGAGTAGAAAAGGGTAGAGCAGAGCAGAATAGTGTAGAGTAGAATAGAGTAGAGTAGAACAGAGTCGAATCAAGCTGAATGGAGACGAAACGAGACAAATCGCGTCGAATGGCGTCGAATCCCATCGAATCAATTACAGTAGGGTATAGTAGAAGAGCGTAGAATGGAGTAGAATGGTGTGCAATGGAATCGAGTAGAGTAGAAAAGAGCTGAAGAGAGCCGAAGAGGGCCAAAGAGGGCCAAATCGAGCTGAATTGAGCGAAATCGAGCCGAATCCAGTGAATCGAGCCTAATGGAGCCAAATCGAGCCTAATCGAGCTGAATCGACACTATTCGAGACAAATGGAGCCGAATGGACATGAATCACACCGATTCGGCCCCTAGTCGCGTCAAAATTTCTCGAATTCAATTGAATAGACTAGAGTAGGGGAGGTTCGGGTAGGCTAGAGTAGGGTAGAATAGAGTAGAATAGAATAAAACAGAACAGAACACAACAAAATAGAACAGAACAACACAGAACGAATACAGAAAAGAGCAGGCTAGAGTAGAGTAGAGGGGAATAGAGTAGAGTAGAATAGATTTGAACAGAGCCAAATCGAGCCGAATCGCATCGAAATGGGTTGAATCAAATCCAATCAAGTGGATTACAATACCTTAGAGTTGGGTAGCATAGGGTAGGGTAGAATAGAGTAGAATAGTACAGAACAGAGTAGAAACAATACAATAGAGTAGAGAAGAGTAGAATAGAGCTGAATAGAGCCAAATGCAGACAAAATGAGAGGAATCGTGTAGAAGCAAGTAGAGTAAATTAGAGTGGTGTTGGGTAGGGTAGAGCAGAATAGAGTAGAATAGTGTGGAATGAATAGAATGGAGTAGAATGGAGTCAAGTAGAAACGAATAGAGTAGAAAAGAGTCGAATAGAGCAGAATAGGGCTGAAGAAGGCCGAATCGAGCAGATTCGAAGCGATTCAAGCCAAAACAAGCTGAATGGAGCCTAACTGAGCCGAATAGAGCCAAATCGAGCCGAATCGAACCGATTCAAGCTTCATCGCCTCGAATCGCGTTCAACGCGTCAAATCCAATCGAGACGTATAGATTAGAGAAGGGGAGGGGAGGGGAGAATAGAACAGAGTAGAGTGGAATAGAAGAGATTAGAACAGAATAGAAGGAATAGAATCGAGTAGAATCGAGTGGAAAAGAGTAGAGTCGAATACAGTCGAATAGAGCCGAATAAGCTGAATAGAGACGAATGGAGCTGAATACAGCCGAAAAGAGCTGTATACTGCCGAATCACACCTAATCGAGCGGAATCAAGCAGAATCGCACTGACTATCACCGAACAGCGTCGAATCGAATCAGGTCGAATCGAGTCGAGTCACATCGTTTTGATTCAAATAAGGTCAAATCGCTTCATATCGTGTCGAATCCCATCGAATCACGTCGAATAACTTCGAATTGCGTCAAACCTCAGAGAATCCTACTGAATCACGTCGAGTCGCATGGAATCTCATCAAATCCCTTCAGATTTGCCGAATCCAGTCAAGTCCTATCAAATCGCTTTGCACGGAATCGAATTGAATCCAATAGATTAAAGTAGGGAAGGTTCGGGTGGGGTGCCGTTGGTTCGGGTAGGGTAGAATAGAATAGAGTACAACAGAATAGGAGAGAATAGAACAGAACAGAAAGAATACAACAGAATAGAATAGAGTCAAAGAGAGAGAACATAGCCGAATTGAGCCGAGTGGAGACAAAACGAGACGAATCACGTCCGGTTGCTTCGAATCGCGTCAAATCAAATCGAATCGATTAGAAGAGATTAGGGTAGGGAAGGGTAGAATAGAAGAGAGGAAAATAGTGAGGAATGGAGTTGAACGGAGTCCAATAGAGACGGATAGATATGAATAGAGTACAAAAGAGTCTAATAGAGCAGAATAGGGCCGAATAGGCCCAAATAAGGCCTAATCGAGCAGAATCCAGCAGAATCGATGGAATTCGAGCCTAATCGAGCCGAATGGAGTGAAATGGAGCCAAGTCGAGCCGAATAGAGTCGATTCGAACTGAATCGAGCTGATTCAAGCCTAATCGCGTCAAATCGCGTGGAAATACGTCACATCGAATCTAATCAAATAGATTAGGGAAGGGGAGGGGAGGGGCGGGTGGGTAGAACAGAACAGAATAGTACAGAATAGAATATAGTACAGTAGGGTAGAGTAGAGAGAGTAAAGCAGACAAGAGTAGAGCAGAGTAGAATTGAGTCAAATAGAGTCAAAGAGTGCAGGATATAGCTGAATAGAGCCAATTCTGGCCGAATCGAGTCAAATGGAAACAAAACGCGATGAATCACACCGAATTGCTAAGAATCGCATCCAATCGAATAGATTAGAGTATCGTAGGGTAGAGTAGGATAGCGTAGAATGGAGAAGAGTGGAGTCAAATGGAGTCGAACAGAGACAAATAGAGTAGAAAAGAGTCGAATCGAGCCAAATAGGGCCGAATAAGGCTGAACCGAGTGGAAACGAGCTGAATTGAAGCGATTCGAGCCAAATCGAGCTGAATCGAGCTGATGTTGCAGAATCGAGCCGACTCAAGCGTGATGGTGTCTGGTCGCATCGAAATGCTTTGAATCGAATCAAATGGAATTGATTAGAATAGGTTAGGGTAGGGTAGTTTATGATAGGAAGACTAGGGTAGATGCAAGTAGACTACATTAGAGTAGACAAGAGAAGGCTAGAGTAGAAGCCTAGACTAGTAAGCTGGACTAGTCAGCTAGACTAGTGGCATAGAGCAGTAGCCTAGACAACTAGTCTTGAATAGTACCCTAAGTCAGTAATCTGAACGAGTACCCTTGCCTGAACTCTTAGCCTAATCTAGTACCCTTGCCTTAACTAGTAGTCCTAACAAGTACCCTTGCCTTAACCAGTAGTCTTCACTAGTACCCTTGCCTTCACTAGTAGTACATCCTTAACAAGTAGCCTGAACTGGTACCCTTGCCTTAACCAGTACCCTCAACAAGTACCCATGCCTTAACTAGTAGCCTGGCCTTAACTAGTGCCCTTGCATAACTAGTACCCTGGCCTTAACTAGTAGCCTGAACTAGTACACTTGCCTTAAGGAGTACCCTTGCCCGAACTACTCCCCTTAATTAGGACCCTTATTGAGTAACCCTAAGTAGTAGAGTATGGTACGGTGGGGTAGCATAGGGTAGGGAAGCATACGGTGGAACAGAGAAAATAGAAGGAAATAGAATAGAACAGCATAGGTCAGGGTAGGTTAGCTTAGTGCAGGGTATGGTAGAGTAGCATAGGATGGAATCGAGAAAATAGAAAAGGAGACTAGAAAAGAGCAGACTAGATTAGGATAGGCTAGGGTGGGGGAGGGTTTTGTAGAATACAGTAGTGTAGAATGGAATAGAATGGTGTGGAATGGAGTCAAATGGATTCAAACAGAGATGAATAGAGTAGAAAAGAGTTGAATAGAGCCGAATAACGCTGAATAGGACCACATATGACCAAAATGAGCCGAATCGAGTCGAGTCGACCAGATTCGGGATGAATGGAGCCTGGTGGAGCTGAAATGAGCCAAATAGAGACAATCTGAACCCAGCAAAATCAAGCCAAAACACACTTAATTGCATCCTATTGCATCGGATCTCGTCGAATTCCATCAAATCCCACCAAAACGCATCAAATCTCGCGGAATCTCACCGAATCCCATCGAATTGTCTCAAATCGGGTCGAATGGTGTCAAACGGAATGGAATCGAATTAAATTGAATAGATTGGAGTAGTGTAGGTTAGACTGGGATTCAGTAGGGAAGGGCACAGAAGAATAGAATAGAGTAGAACAGAAGAGAATACCAAGAGTAGAATGGAGTAGAGTTGAGTAGAGTGGAATAGTCAGAGTCGGGTAGTGCAGAATATAGATGAATAGATCCAATTCAAGCCGAATCGATTCGAATGGAGAGGAAAGGAGACAAATCGTGATGAATCCAATCGATTAGAATAGATTAGAGTAGGGTAGGGTAGAACAGAATAGAATAGAGTAGAAAAGAGTAGAATGGTGTGGAATGGAGTTGAATGGAGCCAAATAGAGACAAATAAAGTAGAAAGGGTTGAGTAGAGCTGAACAGGGCTGAATAAGGTTCACTCGAGCCTAATTATGCTGAATTGAGCAGAATCGAGACGAATTGACCCAATTCAAGCCAAATAGAGCTAAATCGAGCCGATTCAAGCCTAATCACATGGAATCGCGTCAAAATGCGTTGAATCGAATAGATTAGAGTAGAGGAGGGTACGGCAGGAGAGGCTAGACTACAACACAACAGAACACAATAGAAAGAAGAGAACAGAATTAAGTAGAGTCGGGTCCAGTAGAATAGAGTCAAATTGAGTTGAAGAGAGCCGAAAAGAGCCAAACAGAGCTGAATACAGCCGAATTGACCAAATTCAAGGTGAATCGAGATGAATCATGTCGAGTCGTTTGAAACGTGTCGAATCGAATCAAATAGATTAGTGTGGGGAAGGTAAGGTTGGGGTGGGGTACAGAAGAATAGAATAGAGTAGAATAAAACAGTACAGAAAGAATCGAGTAGACTAGAGTCAAATAGAGTCGAATACTGCCAAAAAGAGCCAAATAGAGTGGAAAAGAGCCGAATAGAACCGAATCGAGTTTAATGGAGCAGAAAGGAGATGAATCGAGCCGATATGACCCGAATCAGGTCGAATCCCATTCAAGTGTGTCGAACAGCATAGAACAGATTACAGTAGGCTAAGTTAGGGTACGGTAGGGTAGAATAGAGTGCAGTAGAACAGAAGAGAACTGAACTGAAAGAATAGGGTCGAGACGAGCAGAGTATAGAAGAGTAGAGTAGAGCAGAGTCGAACATTGCCGAATAGAGCCAAATAGAGCCCAAAAGAGCTAAATGGATAGAAACCAAGACGAATCACGCCGAATCCCGTGGAATCGTGCCGTATCGCGTCGAATCCCGTCGAATTGCATTGAATCTGATCAATTCCAATCCAATCAAATAGAATAGACTAGAGTAGGATAGAGTACAATACAATACAGTAGAGAATAGTTTAGGATGGAGTAGAATGGTGTAGCATGGAGTCGAGTGGAGTCGAAAAGAGATAATAGAGTTGAGTAGAGTCTAATAGAGCCGAATAGAGCTGAATAGAGCCTATTCGAGCTGACTAGAGCCGAATGGAGCCGATTAGAGCTGAATCGAACCGATTTGAGCCGATTGGGGATGAATGGAGTGGAAAGGAGCCGATTTGAGCCGAGTCGCATCGAGATGCGTGGAATCGAATCCAGTAGAATAGATTAGATTAGGGTAGGATGGAATAGAGTAGACTTGAACACAGTAGAAGAGAATGGAAAGGATACAATAGAATAGAGTAGAAAAGGGTAGAGCAGAGCAGAATAGTGTAGAGTAGAATAGAGTAGAGTAGAACAGAGTCGAATCAAGCTGAATGGAGACGAAACGAGACAAATCGCGTCGAATGGCGTCGAATCCCATCGAATCAATTACAGTAGGGTATAGTAGAAGTGCGTAGAATGGAGTAGAATGGTGTGCAATGGAATCGAGTAGAGTAGAAAAGAGCTGAAGAGAGCCGAAGAGGGCCAAAGAGGGCGAAATCGAGCTGAATTGAGTGAAATCGAGCCGAATCCAGTGAATCGAGCCTAATGGAGCCAAATCGAGCCTAATCGAGCTGAATCGACACTATTCGAGACAAATGGGAGGCGAATGGACATGAATCACACCGATTCGGCCCCTAGTCGCGTCAAAATTTCTCGAATTCAATTGAATAGACTAGAGTAGGGGAGGTTCGGGTAGGCTAGAGTAGGGTAGAATAGAGTAGAATAGAATAAAACAGAACAGAACACAACAAAATAGAACAGAACAACACAGAACGAATACAGAAAAGAGTAGGCTAGAGTAGAATAGAGGGGAATAGAGTAGAGTAGAATAGATTTGAACAGAGCCGAATCACGTCGAAATGGGTTGAATCAAATCCAATCAAGTGGATTACAATACCTTAGAGTTGGGTAGCACAGGGTAGGGTAGAATAGAGTAGAATCGTACAGAACAGAGTAGAAACAATACAATAGAGTAGAGAAGAGTAGAATAGAGCTGAATAGAGCCAAATGCAGACAAAATGAGAGGAATCGTGTAGAAGCAAGTAGAGTAAATTAGAGTGGTGTTGGGTAGGGTAGAGCAGAATAGAGTAGAACAGTGTGGAATGAATAGAATGGAGTAGAATGGAGTCAAGTAGAAACGAATAGAGTAGAAAAGAGTCGAATAGAGCAGAATAGGGCCGAAGAAGGCCAAATCGAGCAGATTCGAAGCGATTCAAGCCAAAACAAGCTGAATGGAGCCTAACTGAGCCGAATAGAGCCGAATCGAGCCGATTCAAGCTTCATCGCCTCGAATCGCGTTCAACGCGTCAAATCCAATCGAGACGTATAGATTAGAGAAGGGGAGGGGAGGGTAGAATAGAACAGAGTAGAGTGGAATAGAAGAGATTAGAACAGAATAGAAGGAATAGAATCGAGTAGAATCGAGTGGAAAAGAGTAGAGTCGAATACAGTCGAATAGAGCCGAATAAGCTGAATAGAGACGAATGGAGCTGAATACAGCCGAAAAGAGCTGTATACTGCCGAATCACACCTAATCGAGCGGAATCAAGCAGAATCGCACTGACTGTCACCGAACAGCGTCGAATCGAATCAGGTCGAATCGAGTCGAGTCACATCGTTTTGAATCAAACAAGGTCAAATCGCTTCATATCGTGTCGAATCCCATCGAATCACGTCGAATAACTTCGAATTGCGTCAAACCTCAGAGAATCCTACTGAATCACGTCGAGTCGCATGGAATCTCATCAAATCCCTTCAGATCTTGCCGAATCCAGTCAAGTCCTATAAAATCGCTTTGCACGGAACCGAATTGAATCCAATAGATTAAAGTAGGGTAGGTTCGGGTGGGGTGCCGTTGGGTCGGGTAGGGTAGAATAGAATAGAGTACAACAGAATAGGAGAGAATAGAACAGAACAGAAAGAATACAACAGAATAGAATAGAGTCAAAGAGAGAGAACATAGCCGAATTGAGCCGAGTGGAGACAAAACGAGACGAATCACGTCCGGTTGCTTCGAATCGCGTCAAATCAAATCGAATCGATTAGAAGAGATTAGGGTAGGGAAGGGTAGAATAGAAGAGAGGAAAATAGTGAGGAATGGAGTTGAACGGAGTCCAATAGAGACGGATAGATATGAATAGAGTACAAAAGAGTCTAATAGAGCAGAATAGGGCCGAATAGGCCCAAATAAGGCCTAATTGAGCAGAATCCAGCAGAATCGATGGAATTCAAGCCTAATCGAGCCGAATGGAGTGAAATGGAGCCAAGTCGAGCCGAATAGAGTCGATTCGAACTGAATCGAGCTAATTCAAGATTAATCACGTCAAATCGCGTGGAAATACGTCACATCGAATCTACTGAAATAGATTAGGGAAGGGGAGGGGAGGGGCGGGTGGGTAGAACAGAACAGAATAGTACAGAATAGAATATAGTACAGTAGGGTAGAGTAGAGAGAGTAAAGCAGACAAGAGTAGAGCAGAGTAGAATTGAGTCAAATAGAGTCAAAGAGTGCAGGATATAGCTGAATAGAGCCAATTCTGGCCGAATCGAGTCAAATGGAAACAAAACGCGATGAATCACACCGAATTGCTTCGAATCGCATCCAATCGAATAGATTAGAGTATCGTAGGGTAGAGTAGGATAGCGTAGAATGGAGAAGAGTGGAGTCAAATGGAGTCGAACAGAGACAAATAGAGTAGAAAAGAGTCGAATCGAGCCAAATAGGGCCGAATAAGGCTGAACCGAGTGGAAACGAGCTGAATTGAAGCGATTCGAGCCAAATCGAGCTGAATCGAGCTGATGTTGCAGAATCGAGCCGACTCAAGCGTGATGGTGTCTGGTCGCATCGAAATGCTTTGAATCGAATCAAATGGAATCGATTAGAATAGGTTAGGGTAGGGTAGTTTATGATAGGAAGACTAGGGTAGATGCAAGTAGACTACATTAGAGTAGACAAGAGAAGGCTAGAGTAGAAGCCTAGACTAGTAAGCTGGACTAGTCAGCTAGACTAGTGGCATAGAGCAGTAGCCTAGACAACTAGTCTTGAATAGTACCCTAAGTCAGTAATCTGAACGAGTACCCTTGCCTGAACTCTTAGCCTAATCTAGTACCCTTGCCTTAACTAGTAGTCCTAACAAGTACCCTTGCCTTAACCAGTAGTCTTCACTAGTACCCTTGCCTTCACTAGTAGTACATCCTTAACAAGTAGCCTGAACTGGTACCCTTGCCTTAACCAGTACCCTCAACAAGTACCCATGCCTTAACTAGTAGCCTGGCCTTAACTAGTGCCCTTGCATAACTAGTACCCTGGCCTTAACTAGTAGCCTGAACTAGTACACTTGCCTTAAGGAGTACCCTTGCCCGAACTACTCCCCTTAATTAGGACCCTTATTGAGTAACCCTAAGTAGTAGAGTATGGTACGGTGGGGTAGCATAGGGTAGGGAAGCATACGGTGGAACAGAGAAAATAGAAGGAAATAGAATAGAACAGCATAGGTCAGGGTAGGTTAGCTTAGTGCAGGGTATGGTAGAGTAGCATAGGATGGAATCGAGAAAATAGAAAAGGAGACTAGAAAAGAGCAGACTAGATTAGGATAGGCTAGGGTGGGGGAGGGTTTTGTAGAATACAGTAGTGTAGAATGGAATAGAATGGTGTGGAATGGAGTCAAATGGATTCAAACAGAGATGAATAGAGTAGAAAAGAGTTGAATAGAGCCGAATAACGCTGAATAGGACCACATATGACCAAAATGAGCCGAATCGAGTCGAGTCGACCAGATTCGGGATGAATGGAGCCTGGTGGAGCTGAAATGAGCCAAATAGAGACAATCTGAACCCAGCAAAATCAAGCCAAAACACACTTAATTGCATCCTATTGCATCGGATCTCGTCGAATTCCATCAAATCCCACCAAAACGCATCAAATCTCGCGGAATCTCACCGAATCCCATCGAATTGTCTCAAATCGGGTCGAATGGTGTCAAACGGAATGGAATCGAATTAAATTGAATAGATTGGAGTAGTGTAGGTTAGACTGGGATTCAGTAGGGAAGGGCACAGAAGAATAGAATAGAGTAGAACAGAAGAGAATACCAAGAGTAGAATGGAGTAGAGTTGAGTAGAGTGGAATAGTCAGAGTCGGGTAGTGCAGAATATAGATGAATAGATCCAATTCAAGCCGAATCGATTCGAATGGAGAGGAAAGGAGACAAATCGTGATGAATCGAATCGATTAGAATAGATTAGAGTAGGGTAGGGTAGAACAGAATAGAATAGAGTAGAAAAGAGTAGAATGGTGTGGAATGGAGTTGAATGGAGCCAAATAGAGACAAATAAAGTAGAAAGGGTTGAGTAGAGCTGAACAGGGCTGAATAAGGTTCACTCGAGCCTAATTATGCTGAATTGAGCAGAATCGAGACGAATTGACCCAATTCAAGCCAAATAGAGCTAAATCGAGCCGATTCAAGCCTAATCACATGGAATCGCGTCAAAATGCGTTGAATCGAATAGATTAGAGTAGAGGAGGGTACGGCAGGAGAGGCTAGACTACAACACAACAGAACACAATAGAAAGAAGAGAACAGAATTAAGTAGAGTCGGGTCCAGTAGAATAGAGTCAAATTGAGTTGAAGAGAGCCGAAAAGAGCCAAACAGAGCTGAATACAGCCGAATTGACCAAATTCAAGGTGAATCGAGATGAATCATGTCGAGTCGTTTGAAACGTGTCGAATCGAATCAAATAGATTAGTGTGGGGAAGGTAAGGTTGGGGTGGGGTACAGAAGAATAGAATAGAGTAGAATAAAACAGTACAGAAAGAATCGAGTAGACTAGAGTCAAATAGAGTCGAATACTGCCAAAAAGAGCCAAATAGAGTGGAAAAGAGCCGAATAGAACCGAATCGAGTTTAATGGAGCAGAAAGGAGATGAATCGAGCCGATATGACCCGAATCAGGTCGAATCCCATTCAAGTGTGTCGAACAGCATAGAACAGATTACAGTAGGCTAAGTTAGGGTACGGTAGGGTAGAATAGAGTGCAGTAGAACAGAAGAGAACTGAACTGAAAGAATAGGGTCGAGACGAGCAGAGTATAGAAGAGTAGAGTAGAGCAGAGTCGAACATTGCCGAATAGAGCCAAATAGAGCCCAAAAGAGCTAAATGGATAGAAACCAAGACGAATCACGCCGAATCCCGTGGAATCGTGCCGTATCGCGTCGAATCCCGTCGAATTGCATTGAATCTGATCAATTCCAATCCAATCAAATAGAATAGACTAGAGTAGGATAGAGTACAATACAATACAGTAGAGAATAGTTTAGGATGGAGTAGAATGGTGTAGCATGGAGTCGAGTGGAGTCGAAAAGAGATAATAGAGTTGAGTAGAGTCTAATAGAGCCGAATAGAGCTGAATAGAGCCTATTCGAGCTGACTAGAGCCGAATGGAGCCGATTAGAGCTGAATCGAACCGATTTGAGCCGATTGGGGATGAATGGAGTGGAAAGGAGCCGATTTGAGCCGAGTCGCATCGAGATGCGTGGAATCGAATCCAGTAGAATAGATTAGATTAGGGTAGGATGGAATAGAGTAGACTTGAACACAGTAGAAGAGAATGGAAAGGATACAATAGAATAGAGTAGAAAAGGGTAGAGCAGAGCAGAATAGTGTAGAGTAGAATAGAGTAGAGTAGAACAGAGTCGAATCAAGCTGAATGGAGATGAAACGAGACAAATCGCGTCGAATGGCGTCGAATCCCATCGAATCAATTACAGTAGGGTATAGTAGAAGTGCGTAGAATGGAGTAGAATGGTGTGCAATGGAATCGAGTAGAGTAGAAAAGAGCTGAAGAGAGCCGAAGAGGGCCAAAGAGGGCGAAATCGAGCTGAATTGAGTGAAATCGAGCCGAATCCAGTGAATCGAGCCTAATGGAGCCAAATCGAGCCTAATCGAGCTGAATCGACACTATTCGAGACAAATGGGAGGCGAATGGACATGAATCACACCGATTCGGCCCCTAGTCGCGTCAAAATTTCTCGAATTCAATTGAATAGACTAGAGTAGGGGAGGTTCGGGTAGGCTAGAGTAGGGTAGAATAGAGTAGAATAGAATAAAACAGAACAGAACACAACAAAATAGAACAGAACAACACAGAACGAATACAGAAAAGAGTAGGCTAGAGTAGAATAGAGGGGAATAGAGTAGAGTAGAATAGATTTGAACAGAGCCGAATCACGTCGAAATGGGTTGAATCAAATCCAATCAAGTGGATTACAATACCTTAGAGTTGGGTAGCACAGGGTAGGGTAGAATAGAGTAGAATCGTACAGAACAGAGTAGAAACAATACAATAGAGTAGAGAAGAGTAGAATAGAGCTGAATAGAGCCAAATGCAGACAAAATGAGAGGAATCGTGTAGAAGCAAGTAGAGTAAATTAGAGTGGTGTTGGGTAGGGTAGAGCAGAATAGAGTAGAACAGTGTGGAATGAATAGAATGGAGTAGAATGGAGTCAAGTAGAAACGAATAGAGTAGAAAAGAGTCGAATAGAGCAGAATAGGGCCGAAGAAGGCCAAATCGAGCAGATTCGAAGCGATTCAAGCCAAAACAAGCTGAATGGAGCCTAACTGAGCCGAATAGAGCCGAATCGAGCCGATTCAAGCTTCATCGCCTCGAATCGCGTTCAACGCGTCAAATCCAATCGAGACGTATAGATTAGAGAAGGGGAGGGGAGGGTAGAATAGAACAGAGTAGAGTGGAATAGAAGAGATTAGAACAGAATAGAAGGAATAGAATCGAGTAGAATCGAGTGGAAAAGAGTAGAGTCGAATACAGTCGAATAGAGCCGAATAAGCTGAATAGAGACGAATGGAGCTGAATACAGCCGAAAAGAGCTGTATACTGCCGAATCACACCTAATCGAGCGGAATCAAGCAGAATCGCACTGACTGTCACCGAACAGCGTCGAATCGAATCAGGTCGAATCGAGTCGAGTCACATCGTTTTGAATCAAACAAGGTCAAATCGCTTCATATCGTGTCGAATCCCATCGAATCACGTCGAATAACTTCGAATTGCGTCAAACCTCAGAGAATCCTACTGAATCACGTCGAGTCGCATGGAATCTCATCAAATCCCTTCAGATCTTGCCGAATCCAGTCAAGTCCTATAAAATCGCTTTGCACGGAACCGAATTGAATCCAATAGATTAAAGTAGGGTAGGTTCGGGTGGGGTGCCGTTGGGTCGGGTAGGGTAGAATAGAATAGAGTACAACAGAATAGGAGAGAATAGAACAGAACAGAAAGAATACAACAGAATAGAATAGAGTCAAAGAGAGAGAACATAGCCGAATTGAGCCGAGTGGAGACAAAACGAGACGAATCACGTCCGGTTGCTTCGAATCGCGTCAAATCAAATCGAATCGATTAGAAGAGATTAGGGTAGGGAAGGGTAGAATAGAAGAGAGGAAAATAGTGAGGAATGGAGTTGAACGGAGTCCAATAGAGACGGATAGATATGAATAGAGTACAAAAGAGTCTAATAGAGCAGAATAGGGCCGAATAGGCCCAAATAAGGCCTAATTGAGCAGAATCCAGCAGAATCGATGGAATTCAAGCCTAATCGAGCCGAATGGAGTGAAATGGAGCCAAGTCGAGCCGAATAGAGTCGATTCGAACTGAATCGAGCTAATTCAAGATTAATCACGTCAAATCGCGTGGAAATACGTCACATCGAATCTACTGAAATAGATTAGGGAAGGGGAGGGGAGGGGCGGGTGGGTAGAACAGAACAGAATAGTACAGAATAGAATATAGTACAGTAGGGTAGAGTAGAGAGAGTAAAGCAGACAAGAGTAGAGCAGAGTAGAATTGAGTCAAATAGAGTCAAAGAGTGCAGGATATAGCTGAATAGAGCCAATTCTGGCCGAATCGAGTCAAATGGAAACAAAACGCGATGAATCACACCGAATTGCTTCGAATCGCATCCAATCGAATAGATTAGAGTATCGTAGGGTAGAGTAGGATAGCGTAGAATGGAGAAGAGTGGAGTCAAATGGAGTCGAACAGAGACAAATAGAGTAGAAAAGAGTCGAATCGAGCCAAATAGGGCCGAATAAGGCTGAACCGAGTGGAAACGAGCTGAATTGAAGCGATTCGAGCCAAATCGAGCTGAATCGAGCTGATGTTGCAGAATCGAGCCGACTCAAGCGTGATGGTGTCTGGTCGCATCGAAATGCTTTGAATCGAATCAAATGGAATCGATTAGAATAGGTTAGGGTAGGGTAGTTTATGATAGGAAGACTAGGGTAGATGCAAGTAGACTACATTAGAGTAGACAAGAGAAGGCTAGAGTAGAAGCCTAGACTAGTAAGCTGGACTAGTCAGCTAGACTAGTGGCATAGAGCAGTAGCCTAGACAACTAGTCTTGAATAGTACCCTAAGTCAGTAATCTGAACGAGTACCCTTGCCTGAACTCTTAGCCTAATCTAGTACCCTTGCCTTAACTAGTAGTCCTAACAAGTACCCTTGCCTTAACCAGTAGTCTTCACTAGTACCCTTGCCTTCACTAGTAGTACATCCTTAACAAGTAGCCTGAACTGGTACCCTTGCCTTAACCAGTACCCTCAACAAGTACCCATGCCTTAACTAGTAGCCTGGCCTTAACTAGTGCCCTTGCATAACTAGTACCCTGGCCTTAACTAGTAGCCTGAACTAGTACACTTGCCTTAAGGAGTACCCTTGCCCGAACTACTCCCCTTAATTAGGACCCTTATTGAGTAACCCTAAGTAGTAGAGTATGGTACGGTGGGGTAGCATAGGGTAGGGAAGCATACGGTGGAACAGAGAAAATAGAAGGAAATAGAATAGAACAGCATAGGTCAGGGTAGGTTAGCTTAGTGCAGGGTATGGTAGAGTAGCATAGGATGGAATCGAGAAAATAGAAAAGGAGACTAGAAAAGAGCAGACTAGATTAGGATAGGCTAGGGTGGGGGAGGGTTTTGTAGAATACAGTAGTGTAGAATGGAATAGAATGGTGTGGAATGGAGTCAAATGGATTCGAACAGAGATGCAGAGAGTAGAAAAGAGTTGAATAGAGCCGAATAACGCTGAATAGGACCACATATGATCAAAATGAGCCGAATCGAGTCGAGTCGACCAGATTCGGGATGAATGGAGCCTAGTGGAGCTGAAATGAGCCAAATAGAGACAATCTGAACCCAGCAAAATCAAGCCAAAACACACTTAATTGCATCCTATTGCATCGGATCTCGTCGAATTCCATCAAATCCCACCAAAACGCATCAAATCTCGCGGAATCTCACCGAATCCCATCGAATTGTCTCAAATCGGGTCGAATGGTGTCAAACTGAATGGAATCGAATTAAATTGAATAGATTGGAGTAGTGTAGGTTAGACTGGGATTCAGTAGGGAAGGGCACAGAAGAATAGAATAGAGTAGAACAGAAGAGAATACCAAGAGTAGAATGGAGTAGAGTTGAGTAGAGTGGAATAGTCAGAGTCGGGTAGTGCAGAATATAGATGAATAGATCCAATTCAAGGCGAATCGATTCGAATGGAGAGGAAAGGAGACAAATCGTGATGAATCGAATCGATTAGAATAGATTAGAGTAGGGTAGGGTAGAACAGAATAGAATAGAGTAGAAAAGAGTAGAATGGTGTGGAAGGGAGTTGAATGGAGCCAAATAGAGACAAATAAAGTAGAAAGGGTTGAGTAGAGCTGAACAGGGCTGAATAAGGTTCACTCGAGCCTATTATGCTGAATTGAGCAGAATCGAGACGAATTGCAACAATTCAAGCCAAATAGAGCTAAATCGAGCCGATTCAAGCCTAATCACATGGAATCGCGTCGAAATGCGTTGAATCGAATAGATTAGAGTAGAGGAGGGTACGGCAGGAGAGGCTAGACTACAACACAACAGAACACAATAGAAAGAAGAGAATAGAATTAAGTAGAGTCGGGTCCAGTAGAATAGAGTCAAATTGAGTTGAAGAGAGCCGAAAAGAGCCAAACAGAGCTGAATACAGCCGAATTGACCAAATTCAAGGTGAATCGAGATGAATCATGTCGAGTCGTTTGAAACGTGTCGAATCGAATCAAATAGATTAGTGTGGGGAAGGTAAGGTTAGGGTAGGGAAGAGAAGAATAGAATAGAGTAGAATAGAACAGAACAGAAAGAATCGAGTAGACTAGAGTCAAATAGAGTCGAATACTGCCAAAAAGAGCCGAATAGAGTGGAAAAGAGCCGAATAGAACCGAATCGAGTTTAATGGAGCAGAAAGGAGATGAATCGAGCCGATATGACCCGAATCAGGTCGAATCCCATTCAAGTGTGTCGAATAGCATAGAACAGATTACACTAGGCTAAGTTAGGGTAGGGTAGGGTAGAATAGAGTGCAGTAGAACAGAACAGAACAGAACTGAACTGAAAGAATAGGGTCGAGACGAGCAGAGTATAGAAGAGTAGAGTCGAACATTGCCGAATAGAGCCAAATAGAGCCCAAAAGAGCTAAATGGATAGAAACCAAGACAAATCACGCTGAATCCCGTGGAATCGTGCCGTATCGCGTCGAATCCCGTCGAATTGCATTGAATCTGATCAATTCCAATCCAATCAAATAGAATAGACTACAGTAGGGTAGAGTACAATACAATACAGTAGAGAATAGTTTAGGATGGAGTAGAATGATGTAGCATGGAGTCGAGTGGAGTCGAAAAGAGATAATAGAGTTGAGTAGAGTCTAATAGAGCCGAATAGAGCTGAATAGAGCCTATTCGAGCTGACTGGAACCGAATGGAGCCGATTAGAGCTGAATCGAACCGATTTGAGCCGATTGGGGATGAATGGAGTGGAAAGGAGCCGATTTGAGCCGAATCCCATCGAGATGCGTGGAATCGAATCCAGTAGAATAGATTAGATTAGGGTAGGATGGAATAGAGTAGACTTGAACACAGTAGAAGAGAATGGAAAGGATACAATAGAATAGAGTAGAAAAGGGTAGAGCAGAGCAGAATAGTGTAGAGTAGAATAGAGTAGAGTAGAACAGAGTCGAATCAAGCTGAATGGAGACAAAACGAGACAAATCGCGTCGACTGGCGTCGAATCCCATCGAATCAATTACAGTAGGGTATAGTAGAACAGCATAGAATGGAGTAGAATGGTGTGCAATGGAATCGAGTAGAGTAGAAAAGAGCTGAAGAGAGCCGAAGAGGGCCAAAGAGGGCCAAATCGAGCTGAATTGAGCGAAATCAAGCCGAATCCAGTGAATCGAGCCTAATGGAGCCAAATCGAGCCTAATCGAGCTGAATCGACACTATTCGAGACAAATGGAGCCGAATGGACATGAATTACACCGATTCGGCCCCTAGTCGCATCAAAATTTCTCGAATTCAATTGAATAGACTAGAGTAGGGGAGGTTCGGGTAGGCTAGAGTAGGGTAGAATAGAGTAGAATAGAATAAAACAGAACAGAACACAACAAAATAGAACAGAACAACACAGAACGAATACAGAAAAGAGTAGGCTAGAGTAGAATAGAGGGGAATAGAGTAGAGTAGAATAGATTTGAACAGAGCCAAATCGAGCCAAATCACGTCGAAATGGGTTGAATCAAATCCAATCAAGTGGATTACAATACCTTAGAGTTGGGTAGCACAGGGTAGGGTAGAATAGAGTAGAATCATACAGAACAGAGTAGAAACAATACAATAGAGTAGAGAAGAGTAGAATAGAGCTGAATAGAGCCAAATGCAGACAAAATGAGAGGAATCGTGTAGAAGCAAGTAGAGTAAATTAGAGTGGTGTTGGGTAGGGTAGAGCAGAATAGTGTAGAATAGAGTGGAATGAATAGAATGGAGTAGAATGGAGTCAAATAGAAACGAATAGAGTAGAAAAGAGTCGAATGGAGCAGAATAGGGCCGAAGAAGGCCAAATCGAGCAGATTCGAAGCGATTCAAGCCAAAACAAGCTGAATGGAGCCTAACTGAGCCGAATAGAGCCAAATCGAGCCGAATCGAGCCGATTCAAGCTTCATCGCCTCGAATCGCGTTCAACGCGTCAAATCCAATCGAGACGTATAGATTAGAGAAGGGGAGGGGAGGGGAGGGGAGAATAGAACAGAGTAGAGTGGAATAGAAGAGATTAGAACAGAATAGAAGGAATAGAATCGAGTAGAATAGAGTGGAAAAGAGTAGAGTCGAATACAGTCAAATAGAGCCGAATAAGCTGAATAGAGACCAATGGAGCTGAATACAGCCGAAAAGAGCTGTATACTGCCGAATCACACCTAATCGAGCGGAATCAAGCAGAATCGCACTGACTGTCACCGAACAGCGTCGAATCGAATCAGGTCGAATCGAGTCGAGTCACATCGTTTTGAATCAAACAAGGTCAAATCGCTTCATATCGTGTCGAATCCCATCGAATCACGTCGAATAACTTCGAATTGCGTCAAACCTCAGAGAATCCTACTGAACCACGTCGAGTCGCATGGAATCTCATCAAATCCCTTCAGATCTTGCCGAATCCAGTCAAGTCCTATCAAATCGCTTTGCACGGAATCGAATTGAATCCAATAGATTAAAGTAGGGTAGGTTCGGGTGGGGTGCCGTTGGGTCGGGTAGGGTAGAATAGAATAGAGTACAACAGAATAGGAGAGAATAGAGCAGAACAGAAAGAATACAACAGAATAGAATAGAGTCAAAGAGAGAGAACATAGCCGAATTGAGCCGAGTGGAGACAAAACGAGACGAATCACGTCCGGTTGCTTCGAATCGCGTCAAATCAAATCGAATCGATTAGAAGAGATTAGGGTAGGGAAGGGTAGAATAGAATAGAGGAAAATAGTGAGGAATGGAGTTGAACGGAGTCCAATAGAGACGGATAGATATGAATAGAGTACAAAAGAGTCGAATAGAGCAGAATAGGGCCGAATAGGCCCAAAT
Source organism: Loxodonta africana (assembly GCF_030014295.1). Classification (NCBI taxonomy): domain Eukaryota; kingdom Metazoa; phylum Chordata; class Mammalia; order Proboscidea; family Elephantidae; genus Loxodonta; species Loxodonta africana. The sequence continues at coordinate 44,263 of NW_026975099.1, read as the reverse complement.
AAGGCCTAATCGAGCAGAATCCAGCAGAATCGATGGAATTCGAGCCTAATCGAGCCGAATGGAGTGAAATGGAGCCAAGTCGAGCCGAATAGAGCCGATTCGAACTGAATCGAGCTGATTCAAGCCTAATCGCGTCAAATCGCGTGGAAATACGTCACATCGAATCTAATCAAATAGATTAGGGAAGGGTAGGGGAGGGGCGGGTGGGTAGAATAGAACAGAATAGTACAGAATAGAATATAGTACAGTAGGGTAGAGTAGAGAGAGTAAAGCAGACAAGAGTAGAGCAGAGTAGAATTGAGTCAAATAGAGTCAAAGAGTGCAGGATATAGCTGAATAGAGCCAATTCTGGCCGAATCGAGTCAAATGGAAACAAAACGAGATGAATCACACCAAATTGCTTCGAATCGCATCCAATCGAATAGAGTATCGTAGGGTAGAGTAGAACAGAATAGAGTAGAATTGCATAGAATGGAGAAGAGTGGAGTCAAAAGGAGTCGAAAAGAGACAAATAGAGTAGAAAAGAGTCGAGTCGAGCCAAATAGGGCCGAATAAGGCTGAACCGTGTGGAAATGAGCTGAATTGAAGCGACTCGAGCCAAATCGAGCTGAATCGAGCTGATGTTGCGGAATCGAGCCGACTCAAGCGTGATGGTGTCCGGTCGCATCGAAATACTATCTCTCTATGCAAATGGAATCGATTAGAATAGGTTAGGGTAGGGTAGTTTATGATAGGAAGACTAGGGTAGATGCAAGTAGACTACATTAGAGTAGACAAGAGAAGGCTAGAGTAGAAGCCTAGACTAGTAAGCTGGACTAGTCAGCTAGACTAGTGGCATAGAGCAGTAGCCTAGACAACTAGTCTTGAATAGTACCCTAAGTCAGTAATCTGAACGAGTACCCTTGCCTGAACTCTTAGCCTAATCTAGTACCCTTGCCTTAACTAGTAGTCCTAACAAGTACCCTTGGCTTAACTAGTAGTCTTCACTAGTACCCTTGCCTTCACTAGTAGTATGTCCTTAACAAGTAGCCTGAACTGGTACCCTTGCCTTAACCAGTACCCTCAACAAGTACCCATGCCTTAACTAGTAGCCTGGCCTTAACTAGTGCCCTTGCATAACTAGTACCCTGGCCTTAACTAGTAGCCTGAACTAGTACACTTGCCTTAAGGAGTACCCTTGCCCAAACTACTCCCCTTAATTAGGACCCTTATTGAGTAACCCTAAGTAGTAGAGTATGGTACGGTGGGGTAGCATAGGGTAGGGAAGCATACGGTGGAACAGAGAAAATAGAAGGAAATAGAATAGAACAGCATAGGTCAGGGTAGGTTAGCTTAGTGCAGGGTATGGTAGAGTAGCATAGGATGGAATAGAGAAAATAGAAAAGGAGACTAGAAAAGAGCAGACTAGATTAGGATAGGCTAGGGTGGGGGAGGGTTTTGTAGAATACAGTAGTGTAGAATGGAATAGAATGGTGTGGAATGGAGTCAAATGGATTCGAACAGAGATGCAGAGAGTAGAAAAGAGTTGAATAGAGCCGAATAACGCTGAATAGGACCACATATGATCAAAATGAGCCGAATCGAGTCGAGTCGACCAGATTCGGGATGAATGGAGCCTAGTGGAGCTGAAATGAGCCAAATAGAGACAATCTGAACCCAGCAAAATCAAGCCAAAACACACTTAATTGCATCCTATTGCATCGGATCTCGTCGAATTCCATCAAATCCCACCAAAACGCATCAAATCTCGCGGAATCTCACCGAATCCCATCGAATTGTCTCAAATCGGGTCGAATGGTGTCAAACTGAATGGAATAGAATTAAATTGAATAGATTGGAGTAGTGTAGGTTAGACTGGGATTCAGTAGGGAAGGGCACAGAAGAATAGAATAGAGTAGAACAGAAGAGAATACCAAGAGTAGAATGGAGTAGAGTTGAGTAGAGTGGAATAGTCAGAGTCGGGTAGTGCAGAATATAGATGAATAGATCCAATTCAAGCCGAATCGATTCGAATGGAGAGGAAAGGAGACAAATCGTGATGAATCGAATCGATTAGAATAGATTAGAGTAGGGTAGGGTAGAACAGAATAGAATAGAGTAGAAAAGAGTAGAATGGTGTGGAAGGGAGTTGAATGGAGCCAAATAGAGACAAATAAAGTAGAAAGGGTTGAGTAGAGCTGAACAGGGCTGAATAAGGTTCACTCGAGCCTATTATGCTGAATTGAGCAGAATCGAGACGAATTGCAACAATTCAAGCCAAATAGAGCTAAATCGAGCCGATTCAAGCCTAATCACATGGAATCGCGTCGAAATGCGTTGAATCGAATAGATTAGAGTAGAGGAGGGTACGGCAGGAGAGGCTAGACTACAACACAACAGAACACAATAGAAAGAAGAGAATAGAATTAAGTAGAGTCGGGTCCAGTAGAATAGAGTCAAATTGAGTTGAAGAGAGCCGAAAAGAGCCAAACAGAGCTGAATACAGCCGAATTGACCAAATTCAAGGTGAATCGAGATGAATCATGTTGAGTCGTTTGAAACGTGTCGAATCGAATCAAATAGATTAGTGTGGGGAAGGTAAGGTTAGGGTAGGGAAGAGAAGAATAGAATAGAGTAGAATAGAACAGAACAGAAAGAATCGAGTAGACTAGAGTCAAATAGAGTCGAATACTGCCAAAAAGAGCCGAATAGAGTGGAAAAGAGCCGAATAGAACCGAATCGAGTTTAATGGAGCAGAAAGGAGATGAATCGAGCCGATATGACCCGAATCAGGTCGAATCCCATTCAAGTGTGTCGAATAGCATAGAACAGATTACACTAGGCTAAGTTAGGGTAGGGTAGGGTAGAATAGAGTGCAGTAGAACAGAACAGAACAGAACTGAACTGAAAGAATAGGGTCGAGACGAGCAGAGTATAGAAGAGTAGAGTCGAACATTGCCGAATAGAGCCAAATAGAGCCCAAAAGAGCTAAATGGATAGAAACCAAGACAAATCACGCTGAATCCCGTGGAATCGTGCCGTATCGCGTCGAATCCCGTCGAATTGCATTGAATCTGATCAATTCCAATCCAATCAAATAGAATAGACTACAGTAGGGTAGAGTACAATACAATACAGTAGAGAATAGTTTAGGATGGAGTAGAATGATGTAGCATGGAGTCGAGTGGAGTCGAAAAGAGATAATAGAGTTGAGTAGAGTCTAATAGAGCCGAATAGAGCTGAATAGAGCCTATTCGAGCTGACTGGAGCCGAATGGAGCCGATTAGAGCTGAATCGAACCGATTTGAGCCGATTGGGGATGAATGGAGTGGAAAGGAGCCGATTTGAGCCGAATCGCATCGAGATGCGTGGAATCGAATCCAGTAGAATAGATTAGATTAGGGTAGGATGGAATAGAGTAGACTTGAACACAGTAGAAGAGAATGGAAAGGATACAATAGAATAGAGTAGAAAAGGGTAGAGCAGAGCAGAATAGTGTAGAGTAGAATAGAGTAGAGTAGAACAGAGTCGAATCAAGCTGAATGGAGACGAAACGAGACAAATCGCGTCGAATGGCGTCGAATCCCATCGAATCAATTACAGTAGGGTATAGTAGAAGAGCGTAGAATGGAGTAGAATGGTGTGCAATGGAATCGAGTAGAGTAGAAAAGAGCTGAAGAGAGCCGAAGAGGGCCAAAGAGGGCCAAATCGAGCTGAATTGAGCGAAATCGAGCCGAATCCAGTGAATCGAGCCTAATGGAGCCAAATCGAGCCTAATCGAGCTGAATCGACACTATTCGAGACAAATGGGAGCCGAATGGACATGAATCACACCGATTCGGCCCCTAGTCGCGTCAAAATTTCTCGAATTCAATTGAATAGACTAGAGTAGGGGAGGTTCGGGTAGGCTAGAGTAGGGTAGAATAGAGTAGAATAGAATAAAACAGAACAGAACACAACAAAATAGAACAGAACAACACAGAACGAATACAGAAAAGAGTAGGCTAGAGTAGAATAGAGGGGAATAGAGTAGAGTAGAATAGATTTGAACAGAGCCAAATCGAGCCAAATCACGTCGAAATGGGTTGAATCAAATCCAATCAAGTGGATTACAATACCTTAGAGTTGGGTAGCACAGGGTAGGGTAGAATAGAGTAGAATCGTACAGAACAGAGTAGAAACAATACAATAGAGTAGAGAAGAGTAGAATAGAGCTGAATAGAGCCAAATGCAGACAAAATGAGAGGAATCGTGTAGAAGCAAGTAGAGTAAATTAGAGTGGTGTTGGGTAGGGTAGAGCAGAATAGTGTAGAATAGTGTGGAATGAATAGAATGGAGTAGAATGGAGTCAAATAGAAACGAATAGAGTAGAAAAGAGTCGAATAGAGCAGAATAGGGCCGAAGAAGGCCAAATCGAGCAGATTCGAAGCGATTCAAGCCAAAACAAGCTGAATGGAGCCTAACTGAGCCGAATAGAGCCAAATCGAGCCGAATCGAGCCGATTCAAGCTTCATCGCCTCGAATCGCGTTCAACGCGTCAAATCCAATCGAGACGTATAGATTAGAGAAGGGGAGGGGAGGGGAGGGGAGAATAGAACAGAGTAGAGTGGAATAGAAGAGATTAGAACAGAATAGAAGGAATAGAATCGAGTAGAATAGAGTGGAAAAGAGTAGAGTCGAATACAGTCAAATAGAGCCGAATAAGCTGAATAGAGACGAATGGAGCTGAATACAGCCGAAAAGAGCTGTATACTGCCGAATCACACCTAATCGAGCGGAATCAAGCAGAATCGCACTGACTGTCACCGAACAGCGTCGAATCGAATCAGGTCGAATCGAGTCGAGTCACATCGTTTTGAATCAAACAAGGTCAAATCGCTTCATATCGTGTCGAATCCCATCGAATCACGTCGAATAACTTCGAATTGCGTCAAACCTCAGAGAATCCTACTGAACCACGTCGAGTCGCATGGAATCTCATCAAATCCCTTCAGATCTTGCCGAATCCAGTCAAGTCCTATCAAATCGCTTTGCACGGAATCGAATTGAATCCAATAGATTAAAGTAGGGTAGGTTCGGGTGGGGTGCCGTTGGGTCGGGTAGGGTAGAATAGAATAGAGTACAACAGAATAGGAGAGAATAGAGCAGAACAGAAAGAATACAACAGAATAGAATAGAGTCAAAGAGAGAGAACATAGCCGAATTGAGCCGAGTGGAGACAAAACGAGACGAATCACGTCCGGTTGCTTCGAATCGCGTCAAATCAAATCGAATCGATTAGAAGAGATTAGGGTAGGGAAGGGTAGAATAGAATAGAGGAAAATAGTGAGGAATGGAGTTGAACGGAGTCCAATAGAGACGGATAGATATGAATAGAGTACAAAAGAGTCGAATAGAGCAGAATAGGGCCGAATAGGCCCAAATAAGGCCTAATGGAGCAGAATCCAGCAGAATCGATGGAATTCGAGCCTAATCGAGCCGAATGGAGTGAAATGGAGCCAAGTCGAGCCGAATAGAGCCGATTCGAACTGAATCGAGCTGATTCAAGCCTAATCGCGTCAAATCGCGTGGAAATACGTCACATCGAATCTAATCAAATAGATTAGGGAAGGGTAGGGGAGGGGCGGGTGGGTAGAATAGAACAGAATAGTACAGAATAGAATATAGTACAGTAGGGTAGAGTAGAGAGAGTAAAGCAGACAAGAGTAGAGCAGAGTAGAATTGAGTCAAATAGAGTCAAAGAGTGCAGGATATACCTGAATAGAGCCAATTCTGGCCGAATCGAGTCAAATGGAAACAAAACGAGATGAATCACACCAAATTGCTTCGAATCGCATCCAATCGAATAGAGTATCGTAGGGTAGAGTAGAACAGAATAGAGTAGAATTGCATAGAATGGAGAAGAGTGGAGTCAAAAGGAGTCGAAAAGAGACAAATAGAGTAGAAAAGAGTCGAGTCGAGCCAAATAGGGCCGAATAAGGCTGAACCGTGTGGAAATGAGCTGAATTGAAGCGACTCGAGCCAAATCGAGCTGAATCGAGCTGATGTTGCGGAATCGAGCCGACTCAAGCGTGATGGTGTCCGGTCGCATCGAAATGCTTTGAATCGAATCAAATGGAATCGATTAGAATAGGTTAGGGTAGGGTAGTTTATGATAGGAAGACTAGGGTAGATGCAAGTAGACTACATTAGAGTAGACAAGAGAAGGCTAGAGTAGAAGCCTAGACTAGTAAGCTGGACTAGTCAGCTAGACTAGTGGCATAGAGCAGTAGCCTAGACAACTAGTCTTGAATAGTACCCTAAGTCAGTAATCTGAACGAGTACCCTTGCCTGAACTCTTAGCCTAATCTAGTACCCTTGCCTTAACTAGTAGTCCTAACAAGTACCCTTGGCTTAACTAGTAGTCTTCACTAGTACCCTTGCCTTCACTAGTAGTATGTCCTTAACAAGTAGCCTGAACTGGTACCCTTGCCTTAACCAGTACCCTCAACAAGTACCCATGCCTTAACTAGTAGCCTGGCCTTAACTAGTGCCCTTGCATAACTAGTACCCTGGCCTTAACTAGTAGCCTGAACTAGTACACTTGCCTTAAGGAGTACCCTTGCCCAAACTACTCCCCTTAATTAGGACCCTTATTGAGTAACCCTAAGTAGTAGAGTATGGTACGGTGGGGTAGCATAGGGTAGGGAAGCATACGGTGGAACAGAGAAAATAGAAGGAAATAGAATAGAACAGCATAGGTCAGGGTAGGTTAGCTTAGTGCAGGGTATGGTAGAGTAGCATAGGATGGAATCGAGAAAATAGAAAAGGAGACTAGAAAAGAGCAGACTAGATTAGGATAGGCTAGGGTGGGGGAGGGTTTTGTAGAATACAGTAGTGTAGAATGGAATAGAATGGTGTGGAATGGAGTCAAATGGATTCGAACAGAGATGCAGAGAGTAGAAAAGAGTTGAATAGAGCCGAATAACGCTGAATAGGACCACATATGATCAAAATGAGCCGAATCGAGTCGAGTCGACCAGATTCGGGATGAATGGAGCCTAGTGGAGCTGAAATGAGCCAAATAGAGACAATCTGAACCCAGCAAAATCAAGCCAAAACACACTTAATTGCATCCTATTGCATCGGATCTCGTCGAATTCCATCAAATCCCACCAAAACGCATCAAATCTCGCGGAATCTCACCGAATCCCATCGAATTGTCTCAAATCGGGTCGAATGGTGTCAAACTGAATGGAATCGAATTAAATTGAATAGATTGGAGTAGTGTAGGTTAGACTGGGATTCAGTAGGGAAGGGCACAGAAGAATAGAATAGAGTAGAACAGAAGAGAATACCAAGAGTAGAATGGAGTAGAGTTGAGTAGAGTGGAATAGTCAGAGTCGGGTAGTGCAGAATATAGATGAATAGATCCAATTCAAGCCGAATCGATTCGAATGGAGAGGAAAGGAGACAAATCGTGATGAATCGAATCGATTAGAATAGATTAGAGTAGGGTAGGGTAGAACAGAATAGAATAGAGTAGAAAAGAGTAGAATGGTGTGGAAGGGAGTTGAATGGAGCCAAATAGAGACAAATAAAGTAGAAAGGGTTGAGTAGAGCTGAACAGGGCTGAATAAGGTTCACTCGAGCCTATTATGCTGAATTGAGCAGAATCGAGACGAATTGCAACAATTCAAGCCAAATAGAGCTAAATCGAGCCGATTCAAGCCTAATCACATGGAATCGCGTCGAAATGCGTTGAATCGAATAGATTAGAGTAGAGGAGGGTACGGCAGGAGAGGCTAGACTACAACACAACAGAACACAATAGAAAGAAGAGAATAGAATTAAGTAGAGTCGGGTCCAGTAGAATAGAGTCAAATTGAGTTGAAGAGAGCCGAAAAGAGCCAAACAGAGCTGAATACAGCCGAATTGACCAAATTCAAGGTGAATCGAGATGAATCATGTCGAGTCGTTTGAAACGTGTCGAATCGAATCAAATAGATTAGTGTGGGGAAGGTAAGGTTAGGGTAGGGAAGAGAAGAATAGAATAGAGTAGAATAGAACAGAACAGAAAGAATCGAGTAGACTAGAGTCAAATAGAGTCGAATACTGCCAAAAAGAGCCGAATAGAGTGGAAAAGAGCCGAATAGAACCGAATCGAGTTTAATGGAGCAGAAAGGAGATGAATCGAGCCGATATGACCCGAATCAGGTCGAATCCCATTCAAGTGTGTCGAATAGCATAGAACAGATTACACTAGGCTAAGTTAGGGTAGGGTAGGGTAGAATAGAGTGCAGTAGAACAGAACAGAACAGAACTGAACTGAAAGAATAGGGTCGAGACGAGCAGAGTATAGAAGAGTAGAGTCGAACATTGCCGAATAGAGCCAAATAGAGCCCAAAAGAGCTAAATGGATAGAAACCAAGACAAATCACGCTGAATCCCGTGGAATCGTGCCGTATCGCGTCGAATCCCGTCGAATTGCATTGAATCTGATCAATTCCAATCCAATCAAATAGAATAGACTACAGTAGGGTAGAGTACAATACAATACAGTAGAGAATAGTTTAGGATGGAGTAGAATGATGTAGCATGGAGTCGAGTGGAGTCGAAAAGAGATAATAGAGTTGAGTAGAGTCTAATAGAGCCGAATAGAGCTGAATAGAGCCTATTCGAGCTGACTGGAGCCGAATGGAGCCGATTAGAGCTGAATCGAACCGATTTGAGCCGATTGGGGATGAATGGAGTGGAAAGGAGCCGATTTGAGCCGAATCGCATCGAGATGCGTGGAATCGAATCCAGTAGAATAGATTAGATTAGGGTAGGATGGAATAGAGTAGACTTGAACACAGTAGAAGAGAATGGAAAGGATACAATAGAATAGAGTAGAAAAGGGTAGAGCAGAGCAGAATAGTGTAGAGTAGAATAGAGTAGAGTAGAACAGAGTCGAATCAAGCTGAATGGAGACGAAACGAGACAAATCGCGTCGAATGGCGTCGAATCCCATCGAATCAATTACAGTAGGGTATAGTAGAAGAGCGTAGAATGGAGTAGAATGGTGTGCAATGGAATCGAGTAGAGTAGAAAAGAGCTGAAGAGAGCCGAAGAGGGCCAAAGAGGGCCAAATCGAGCTGAATTGAGCGAAATCGAGCCGAATCCAGTGAATCGAGCCTAATGGAGCCAAATCGAGCCTAATCGAGCTGAATCGACACTATTCGAGACAAATGGGAGCCGAATGGACATGAATCACACCGATTCGGCCCCTAGTCGCGTCAAAATTTCTCGAATTCAATTGAATAGACTAGAGTAGGGGAGGTTCGGGTAGGCTAGAGTAGGGTAGAATAGAGTAGAATAGAATAAAACAGAACAGAACACAACAAAATAGAACAGAACAACACAGAACGAATACAGAAAAGAGTAGGCTAGAGTAGAATAGAGGGGAATAGAGTAGAGTAGAATAGATTTGAACAGAGCCAAATCGAGCCAAATCACGTCGAAATGGGTTGAATCAAATCCAATCAAGTGGATTACAATACCTTAGAGTTGGGTAGCACAGGGTAGGGTAGAATAGAGTAGAATCGTACAGAACAGAGTAGAAACAATACAATAGAGTAGAGAAGAGTAGAATAGAGCTGAATAGAGCCAAATGCAGACAAAATGAGAGGAATCGTGTAGAAGCAAGTAGAGTAAATTAGAGTGGTGTTGGGTAGGGTAGAGCAGAATAGTGTAGAATAGTGTGGAATGAATAGAATGGAGTAGAATGGAGTCAAATAGAAACGAATAGAGTAGAAAAGAGTCGAATAGAGCAGAATAGGGCCGAAGAAGGCCAAATCGAGCAGATTCGAAGCGATTCAAGCCAAAACAAGCTGAATGGAGCCTAACTGAGCCGAATAGAGCCAAATCGAGCCGAATCGAGCCGATTCAAGCTTCATCGCCTCGAATCGCGTTCAACGCGTCAAATCCAATCGAGACGTATAGATTAGAGAAGGGGAGGGGAGGGGAGGGGAGAATAGAACAGAGTAGAGTGGAATAGAAGAGATTAGAACAGAATAGAAGGAATAGAATCGAGTAGAATAGAGTGGAAAAGAGTAGAGTCGAATACAGTCAAATAGAGCCGAATAAGCTGAATAGAGACGAATGGAGCTGAATACAGCCGAAAAGAGCTGTATACTGCCGAATCACACCTAATCGAGCGGAATCAAGCAGAATCGCACTGACTGTCACCGAACAGCGTCGAATCGAATCAGGTCGAATCGAGTCGAGTCACATCGTTTTGAATCAAACAAGGTCAAATCGCTTCATATCGTGTCGAATCCCATCGAATCACGTCGAATAACTTCGAATTGCGTCAAACCTCAGAGAATCCTACTGAACCACGTCGAGTCGCATGGAATCTCATCAAATCCCTTCAGATCTTGCCGAATCCAGTCAAGTCCTATCAAATCGCTTTGCACGGAATCGAATTGAATCCAATAGATTAAAGTAGGGTAGGTTCGGGTGGGGTGCCGTTGGGTCGGGTAGGGTAGAATAGAATAGAGTACAACAGAATAGGAGAGAATAGAGCAGAACAGAAAGAATACAACAGAATAGAATAGAGTCAAAGAGAGAGAACATAGCCGAATTGAGCCGAGTGGAGACAAAACGAGACGAATCACGTCCGGTTGCTTCGAATCGCGTCAAATCAAATCGAATCGATTAGAAGAGATTAGGGTAGGGAAGGGTAGAATAGAATAGAGGAAAATAGTGAGGAATGGAGTTGAACGGAGTCCAATAGAGACGGATAGATATGAATAGAGTACAAAAGAGTCGAATAGAGCAGAATAGGGCCGAATAGGCCCAAATAAGGCCTAATGGAGCAGAATCCAGCAGAATCGATGGAATTCGAGCCTAATCGAGCCGAATGGAGTGAAATGGAGCCAAGTCGAGCCGAATAGAGCCGATTCGAACTGAATCGAGCTGATTCAAGCCTAATCGCGTCAAATCGCGTGGAAATACGTCACATCGAATCTAATCAAATAGATTAGGGAAGGGTAGGGGAGGGGCGGGTGGGTAGAATAGAACAGAATAGTACAGAATAGAATATAGTACAGTAGGGTAGAGTAGAGAGAGTAAAGCAGACAAGAGTAGAGCAGAGTAGAATTGAGTCAAATAGAGTCAAAGAGTGCAGGATATACCTGAATAGAGCCAATTCTGGCCGAATCGAGTCAAATGGAAACAAAACGAGATGAATCACACCAAATTGCTTCGAATCGCATCCAATCGAATAGAGTATCGTAGGGTAGAGTAGAACAGAATAGAGTAGAATTGCATAGAATGGAGAAGAGTGGAGTCAAAAGGAGTCGAAAAGAGACAAATAGAGTAGAAAAGAGTCGAGTCGAGCCAAATAGGGCCGAATAAGGCTGAACCGTGTGGAAATGAGCTGAATTGAAGCGACTCGAGCCAAATCGAGCTGAATCGAGCTGATGTTGCGGAATCGAGCCGACTCAAGCGTGATGGTGTCCGGTCGCATCGAAATGCTTTGAATCGAATCAAATGGAATCGATTAGAATAGGTTAGGGTAGGGTAGTTTATGATAGGAAGACTAGGGTAGATGCAAGTAGACTACATTAGAGTAGACAAGAGAAGGCTAGAGTAGAAGCCTAGACTAGTAAGCTGGACTAGTCAGCTAGACTAGTGGCATAGAGCAGTAGCCTAGACAACTAGTCTTGAATAGTACCCTAAGTCAGTAATCTGAACGAGTACCCTTGCCTGAACTCTTAGCCTAATCTAGTACCCTTGCCTTAACTAGTAGTCCTAACAAGTACCCTTGGCTTAACTAGTAGTCTTCACTAGTACCCTTGCCTTCACTAGTAGTATGTCCTTAACAAGTAGCCTGAACTGGTACCCTTGCCTTAACCAGTACCCTCAACAAGTACCCATGCCTTAACTAGTAGCCTGGCCTTAACTAGTGCCCTTGCATAACTAGTACCCTGGCCTTAACTAGTAGCCTGAACTAGTACACTTGCCTTAAGGAGTACCCTTGCCCAAACTACTCCCCTTAATTAGGACCCTTATTGAGTAACCCTAAGTAGTAGAGTATGGTACGGTGGGGTAGCATAGGGTAGGGAAGCATACGGTGGAACAGAGAAAATAGAAGGAAATAGAATAGAACAGCATAGGTCAGGGTAGGTTAGCTTAGTGCAGGGTATGGTAGAGTAGCATAGGATGGAATAGAGAAAATAGAAAAGGAGACTAGAAAAGAGCAGACTAGATTAGGATAGGCTAGGGTGGGGGAGGGTTTTGTAGAATACAGTAGTGTAGAATGGAATAGAATGGTGTGGAATGGAGTCAAATGGATTCGAACAGAGATGCAGAGAGTAGAAAAGAGTTGAATAGAGCCGAATAACGCTGAATAGGACCACATATGATCAAAATGAGCCGAATCGAGTCGAGTCGACCAGATTCGGGATGAATGGAGCCTAGTGGAGCTGAAATGAGCCAAATAGAGACAATCTGAACCCAGCAAAATCAAGCCAAAACACACTTAATTGCATCCTATTGCATCGGATCTCGTCGAATTCCATCAAATCCCACCAAAACGCATCAAATCTCGCGGAATCTCACCGAATCCCATCGAATTGTCTCAAATCGGGTCGAATGGTGTCAAACTGAATGGAATCGAATTAAATTGAATAGATTGGAGTAGTGTAGGTTAGACTGGGATTCAGTAGGGAAGGGCACAGAAGAATAGAATAGAGTAGAACAGAAGAGAATACCAAGAGTAGAATGGAGTAGAGTTGAGTAGAGTGGAATAGTCAGAGTCGGGTAGTGCAGAATATAGATGAATAGATCCAATTCAAGCCGAATCGATTCGAATGGAGAGGAAAGGAGACAAATCGTGATGAATCGAATCGATTAGAATAGATTAGAGTAGGGTAGGGTAGAACAGAATAGAATAGAGTAGAAAAGAGTAGAATGGTGTGGAAGGGAGTTGAATGGAGCCAAATAGAGACAAATAAAGTAGAAAGGGTTGAGTAGAGCTGAACAGGGCTGAATAAGGTTCACTCGAGCCTATTATGCTGAATTGAGCAGAATCGAGACGAATTGCAACAATTCAAGCCAAATAGAGCTAAATCGAGCCGATTCAAGCCTAATCACATGGAATCGCGTCAAAATGCGTTGAATCGAATAGATTAGAGTAGAGGAGGGTACGGCAGGAGAGGCTAGACTACAACACAACAGAACACAATAGAAAGAAGAGAATAGAATTAAGTAGAGTCGGGTCCAGTAGAATAGAGTCAAATTGAGTTGAAGAGAGCCGAAAAGAGCCAAACAGAGCTGAATACAGCCGAATTGACCAAATTCAAGGTGAATCGAGATGAATCATGTCGAGTCGTTTGAAACGTGTCGAATCAAATCAAATAGATTAGTGTGGGGAAGGTAAGGCTACGGTAGGGTAGAGAAGAATAGAATAGAGTAGAATAGAACAGAACAGAAAGAATCGAGTAGACTAGAGTCAAATAGAGTCGAATACTGCCAAAAAGAGCCGAATAGAGTGGAAAAGAGCCGAATAGAACCGAATCGAGTTTAATGGAGCAGAAAGGAGATGAATCGAGCCGATATGACCCGAATCAGGTCGAATCCCATTCAAGTGTGTCGAATAGCATAGAACAGATTACACTAGGCTAAGTTAGGGTAGGGTAGGGTAGAATAGAGTGCAGTAGAACAGAACAGAAGAGAACTGAACTGAAAGAATAGGGTCGAGACGAGCAGAGTATAGAAGAGTAGAGTCGAACATTGCCGAATGGAGCCAAATAGAGCCCAGAAGAGCTAAATGGATAGAAACCAAGACAAATCACGCTGAATCCGTGGAATCGTGCCGTATCGCGTCGAATCCCGTCGAATTGCATTGAATCTGATCAATTCCAATCCAATCAAATAGAATAGACTACAGTAGGGTAGAGTACAATACAATACAGTAGAGAATAGTTTAGGATCGAGTAGAATGGTGTAGCATGGAGTCGAGTGGAGTCGAAAAGAGATAATAGAGTTGAGTAGAGTCTAATAGAGCCGAATAGAGCTGAATAGAGCCTATTCGAGCTGACTGGAGCCGAATGGAGCCGATTAGAGCTGAATCGAACCGATTTGAGCCGATTGGGGATGAATGGAGTGGAAAGGAGCCGATTTGAGCCGAATCGCATCGAGATGCGTGGAATCGAATCCAGTAGAATAGATTAGATTAGGGTAGGATGGAATAGAGTAGACTTGAACACAGTAGAAGAGAATGGAAAGGATACAATAGAATAGAGTAGAAAAGGGTAGAGCAGAGCAGAATAGTGTAGAGTAGAATAGAGTAGAGTAGAACAGAGTCGAATCAAGCTGAATGGAGACGAAACGAGACAAATCGCGTCGAATGGCGTCGAATCCCATCGAATCAATTACAGTAGGGTATAGTAGAAGAGCGTAGAATGGAGTAGAATGGTGTGCAATGGAATCGAGTAGAGTAGAAAAGAGCTGAAGAGAGCCGAAGAGGGCCAAAGAGGGCCAAATCGAGCTGAATTGAGAGAAATCGAGCCGAATCCAGTGAATCGAGCCTAATGGAGCCAAATCGAGCCTAATCGAGCTGAATCGACACTATTCGAGACAAATGGAGCCGAATGGACATGAATCACACCGATTCGGCCCCTAGTCGCGTCAAAATTTCTCGAATTCAATTGAATAGACTAGAGTAGGGGAGGTTCGGGTAGGCTAGAGTAGGGTAGAATAGAGTAGAATAGAATAAAACAGAACAGAACACAACAAAATAGAACAGAACAACACAGAACGAATACAGAAAAGAGTAGGCTAGAGTAGAATAGAGGGGAATAGAGTAGAGTAGAATAGATTTGAACAGAGCCAAATCGAGCCGAATCACGTCGAAATGGGTTGAATCAAATCCAATCAAGTGGATTACAATACCTTAGAGTTGGGTAGCATAGGGTAGGGTAGAATAGAGTAGAATAGTACAGAACAGAGTAGAAACAATACAATAGAGTAGAGAAGAGTAGAATAGAGCTGAATAGAGCCAAATGCAGACAAAATGAGAGGAATCGTGTAGAAGCAAGTAGAGTAAATTAGAGTGGTGTTGGGTAGGGTAGAGCAGAATAGAGTAGAATAGTGTGGAATGAATAGAATGGAGTAGAATGGAGTCAAGTAGAAACGAATAGAGTAGAAAAGAGTCGA
This sequence comes from Loxodonta africana, assembly GCF_030014295.1. Classification (NCBI taxonomy): domain Eukaryota; kingdom Metazoa; phylum Chordata; class Mammalia; order Proboscidea; family Elephantidae; genus Loxodonta; species Loxodonta africana. The sequence continues at coordinate 29,098 of NW_026975099.1, read as the reverse complement.
ATAGAGCAGAATAGGGCCGAAGAAGGCCAAATCGAGCAGATTCGAAGCGATTCAAGCCAAAACAAGCTGAATGGAGCCTAACTGAGCCGAATAGAGCCAAATCGAGCCGAATCGAGCCGATTCAAGCTTCATCGCCTCGAATCGCGTTCAACGCGTCAAATCCAATCGAGACGTATAGATTAGAGAAGGGGAGGGGAGGGGAGGGGAGAATAGAACAGAGTAGAGTGGAATAGAAGAGATCAGAACAGAATAGAAGGAATAGAATCGAGTAGAATAGAGTGGAAAAGAGTAGAGTCGAATACAGTCAAATAGAGCCGAATAAGCTGAATAGAGACGAATGGAGCTGAATACAGCCGAAAAGAGCTGTATACTGCCGAATCACACCTAATCGAGTGGAATCAAGCAGAATCGCACTGACTGTCACCGAACAGCGTCGAATCGAATCATGTCGAATCGAGTCGAGTCACATCGTTTTGAATCAAACAAGGTCAAATTGCTTCATATCGTGTCGAATCCCATCGAATCACGTCGAATAACTTCGAATTGCGTCAAACCTCAGAGAATCCTACTGAATCACGTCGAGTCGCATGGAATCTCATCAAATCCCTTCAGATTTGCCGAATCCAGTCAAGTCCTATCAAATCGCTTTGCACGGAACCGAATTGAATCCAATAGATTAAAGTAGGGTAGGTTCGGGTGGGGTGCCGTTGGGTCGGGTAGGGTAGAATAGAATAGAGTACAACAGAATAGGAGAGAATAGAGCAGAACAGAAAGAATACAACAGAATAGAATAGAGTCAAAGACAGAGAACATAGCCGAATTGAGCCGAGTGGAGACAAAACGAGACGAATCACGTCCGGTTGCTTCGAATCGCGTCAAATCAAATCGAATCGATTAGAAGAGATTAGGGTAGGGAAGGGTAGAATAGAAGAGAGGAAAATAGTGAGGAATGGAGTTGAACGGAGTCCAATAGAGACGGATAGATATGAATAGAGTACAAAAGAGTCTAATAGAGCAGAATAGGGCCGAATAGGCCCAAATAAGGCCTAATCGAGCAGAATCCAGCAGAATCGATGGAATTCGAGCCTAATCGAGCCGAATGGAGTGAAATGGAGCCAAGTCGAGCCGAATAGAGTCGATTCGAACTGAATCGAGCTGATTCAAGCCTAATCGCGTCAAATCGCGTGGAAATACGTCACATCGAATCTAATCAAATAGATTAGGGAAGGGGAGGGTAGGGGCGGGTGGGTAGAATAGAACAGAATAGTACAGAATAGAATATAGTACAGTAGGGTAGAGTAGAGAGAGTAAAGCAGACAAGAGTAGAGCAGAGTAGAATTGAGTCAAATAGAGTCAAAGAGTGCAGGATATAGCTGAATAGAGCCAATTCTGGCCGAATCGAGTCAAATGGAAACAAAACGAGATGAATCACACCGAATTGCTAAGAATCGCATCCAATCGAATAGATTAGAGTATCGTAGGGTAGAGTAGAACACAATAGAGTAGAATAGCGTAGAATGGAGAAGAGTGGAGTCAAATGGAGTCGAACAGAGACAAATAGAGTAGAAAAGAGTCGAATCGAGCCAAATAGGGCCGAATAAGGCTGAACCGAGTGGAAACGAGCTGAATTGAAGCGATTCGAGCCAAATCGAGCTGAATCGAGCTGATGTTGTGGAATCGAGCCGACTGAAGCGTGATGGTGTCCGGTCGCATCGAAATGCTTTGAATCGAATCAAATGGAATCGATTAGAATAGGTTAGGGTAGGGTAGTTTATGATAGGAAGACTAGGGTAGATGCAAGTAGACTACATTAGAGTAGACAAGAGAAGGCTAGAGTAGAAGCCTAGACTAGTAAGCTGGACTAGTCAGCTAGACTAGTGGCATAGAGCAGTAGCCTAGACAACTAGTCTTGAATAGTACCCTAAGTCAGTAATCTGAACGAGTACCCTTGCCTGAACTCTTAGCCTAATCTAGTACCCTTGCCTTAACTAGTAGTCCTAACAAGTACCCTTGCCTTAACCAGTAGTCCTCACTAGTACCCTTGCCTTCACTAGTAGTACGTCCTTAACAAGTAGCCTGAACTGGTACCCTTGCCTTAACCAGTACCCTCAACAAGTACCCATGCCTTAACTAGTAGCCTGGCCTTAACTAGTAAACTCGCCTTAACTAGTAGAATGAACTAGTACACTTGCCTTAAGGAGTACCCTTGCCCAAACTACTCCCTTTAATTAGGACCCTTATTGAGTAACCCTAAGTAGTAGAGTATGGTACGGTGGGGTAGCATAGGGTAGGGAAGCATACGGTGGAACAGAGAAAATAGAAGGAAATAGAATAGAACAGCATAGGTCAGGGTAGGTTAGCTTAGTGCAGGGTAGGGTAGAGTAGCATAGGATGGAATCGAGAAAATAGAAAAGGAGACTAGAAAAGAGCAGACTAGATTAGGATAGGCTAGGGTGGGGGAGGGTTTTGTAGAATACAGTAGTGTAGAATGGAATAGAATGGTGTGGAATGGAGTCAAATGGATTCAAACAGAGATGAATAGAGTAGAAAAGAGTTGAATTGAGCCGAATAACACTGAATAGGACCACATATAACCAAAATGAGCCGAATCGAGTCGAGTCGATCAGATTCGGGATGAATGGAGCCTAGTGGAGCTGAAATGAGCCAAATAGAGACAAACTAAACCCAGCAAAATCGAGCCAAAACACACGAGATTCTATTGCATCGGATCTCGTCGAACTGCATCAAATCCCACCAAAACGCATCAAATCTCGCGGAATCTCACCGAATCCCGTCGAATTGTCTCAAATCGGGTCGAATGGTGTCAAACTGAATGGAATCGAATTAAATTGAATAGATTAGAGTAGTGTAGGTTAGACTGGGATTCAGTAGGGAAGGGCACAGAAGAATAGAATAGAGTAGAACAGAAGAGAATACCAAGAGTAGAATGGAGTAGAGTTGAGTAGAGTGGAATAGTCAGAGTCGGGTAGTGCAGAATATAGATGAATAGATCCAGTTCAAGGCGAATCGATTCGAATGGAGAGGAAAGGAGACAAATCGTGATGAATCGAATCGATTAGAATAGATTAGAGTAGGGTAGGGTAGAACAGAATAGAATAGAGTAGAAAAGAGTAGAATGGTGTGGAAGGGAGTTGAATGGAGCCAAATAGAGACAAATAAAGTAGAAAGGGTTGAGTAGAGCTGAACAGGGCTGAATAAGGTTCACTCGAGCCTAATTATGCTGAATTGAGCAGAATCGAGACGAATTGACCCAATTCAAGCCAAATAGAGCTAAATCGAGCCGATTCAAGCCTAATCACATGGAATCGCGTCAAAATGCGTTGAATCGAATAGATTAGAGTAGAGGAGGGTACGGCAGGAGAGGCTAGACTACAACACAACAGAACACAATAGAAAGAAGAGAATAGAATTAAGTAGAGTCGGGTCCAGTAGAATAGAGTCAAATTGAGTTGAAGAGAGCCGAAAAGAGCCAAACAGAGCTGAATACAGCCGAATTGACCAAATTCAAGGTGAATCGAGATGAATCATGTCGAGTCGTTTGAAACGTGTCGAATCGAATCAAATAGATTAGTGTGGGGAAGGTAAGGTTAGGGTAGGGTAGAGAAGAATAGAATAGAGTAGAATAGAACAGAACAGAAAGAATCGAGTAGACTAGAGTCACACAGAGTCGAATACTGCCAAAAAGAGCCGAATAGAGTGGAAAAGAGCCGAATAGAACCGAATCGAGTTTAATGGAGCAGAAAGGAGATGAATCGAGCCGATATGACCCGAATCAGGTCGAATCCCATTCAAGTGTGTCGAATAGCATAGAACAGATTACAGTAGGCTAAGTTAGGGTAGGGTAGGGTAGAATAGAGTGCAGTAGAACAGAAGAGAACAGAACTGAAAGAATAGGGTCGAGACGAGCAGAGTATAGAAGAGTAGAGTAGAGCAGAGTCGAACATTGCCGAATAGAGCCAAATAGAGCCCAAAAGAGCTAAATGGATAGAAACCAAGACGAATCACGCCGAATCCCGTGGAATCGTGCCGTATCGCGTCGAATCCCGTCGAATTGCATTGAATCTGATCAATTCCAATCCAATCAAATAGAATAGACTACAGTAGGGTAGAGTACAATACAATACAGTAGAGAATAGTTTAGGATGGAGTAGAATGGTGTAGCATGGAGTCGAGTGGAGTCGAAAAGAGATAATAGAGTTGAGTAGAGTCTAATAGAGCCGAATAGAGCTGAATAGAGCCTATTCGAGCTGACTGGAGCCGAATGGAGCCGATTAGAGCTGAATCGAACCGATTTGAGCCGATTGGGGATGAATGGAGTGGAAAGGAGCCGATTTGAGCCGAATCGCATCGAGATGCGTGGAACCGAATCCAGTAGAATAGATTAGATTAGGGTAGGATGGAATAGAGTAGACTTGAACACAGTAGAAGAGAATGGAAAGGATACAATAGAATAGAGTAGAAAAGGGTAGAGCAGAGCAGAATAGTGTAGAGTAGAATAGAGTAGAGTAGAACAGAGTCGAATCAAGCTGAATGGAGACAAAACGAGACAAATCGCGTCGAATGGCGTCGAATCCCATCGAATCAATTACAGTAGGGTATAGTAGAAGAGCGTAGAATGGAGTAGAATGGTGTGCAATGGAATCGAGTAGAGTAGAAAAGAGCTGAAGAGAGCCGAAGAGGGCCAAAGAGGGCCAAATCGAGCTGAATTGAGCGAAATCGAGCCGAATCCAGTGAATCGAGCCTAATGGAGCCAAATCGAGCCTAATCGAGCTGAATCGACACTATTCGAGACAAATGGAGCCGAATGGACATGAATCACACCGATTCGGCCCCTAGTCGCGTCAAAATTTCTCGAATTCAATTGAATAGACTAGAGTAGGGGAGGTTCGGGTAGGCTAGAGTAGGGTAGAATAGAGTAGAATAGAATAAAACAGAACAGAACACAACAAAATAGAACAGAACAACACAGAACGAATACAGAAAAGAGTAGGCTAGAGTAGAATAGAGGGGAATAGAGTAGAGTAGAATAGATTTGAACAGAGCCGAATCACGTCGAAATGGGTTGAATCAAATCCAATCAAGTGGATTACAATACCTTAGAGTTGGGTAGCACAGGGTAGGGTAGAATAGAGTAGAATCGTACAGAACAGAGTAGAAACAATACAATAGAGTAGAGAAGAGTAGAATAGAGCTGAATAGAGCCAAATGCAGACAAAATGAGAGGAATCGTGTAGAAGCAAGTAGAGTAAATTAGAGTGGTGTTGGGTAGGGTAGAGCAGAATAGAGTAGAACAGTGTGGAATGAATAGAATGGAGTAGAATGGAGTCAAGTAGAAACGAATAGAGTAGAAAAGAGTCGAATAGAGCAGAATAGGGCCGAAGAAGGCCAAATCGAGCAGATTCGAAGCGATTCAAGCCAAAACAAGCTGAATGGAGCCTAACTGAGCCGAATAGAGCCGAATCGAGCCGATTCAAGCTTCATCGCCTCGAATCGCGTTCAACGCGTCAAATCCAATCGAGACGTATAGATTAGAGAAGGGGAGGGGAGGGTAGAATAGAACAGAGTAGAGTGGAATAGAAGAGATTAGAACAGAATAGAAGGAATAGAATCGAGTAGAATCGAGTGGAAAAGAGTAGAGTCGAATACAGTCGAATAGAGCCGAATAAGCTGAATAGAGACGAATGGAGCTGAATACAGCCGAAAAGAGCTGTATACTGCCGAATCACACCTAATCGAGCGGAATCAAGCAGAATCGCACTGACTGTCACCGAACAGCGTCGAATCGAATCAGGTCGAATCGAGTCGAGTCACATCGTTTTGAATCAAACAAGGTCAAATCGCTTCATATCGTGTCGAATCCCATCGAATCACGTCGAATAACTTCGAATTGCGTCAAACCTCAGAGAATCCTACTGAATCACGTCGAGTCGCATGGAATCTCATCAAATCCCTTCAGATCTTGCCGAATCCAGTCAAGTCCTATCAAATCGCTTTGCACGGAACCGAATTGAATCCAATAGATTAAAGTAGGGTAGGTTCGGGTGGGGTGCCGTTGGGTCGGGTAGAGTAGAATAGAATAGAGTACAACAGAATAGGAGAGAATAGAACAGAACAGAAAGAATACAACAGAATAGAATAGAGTCAAAGAGAGAGAACATAGCCGAATTGAGCCGAGTGGAGATAAAACGAGACGAATCACGTCCGGTTGCTTCGAATCGCGTCAAATCAAATCGAATCGAATAGAAGAGATTAGGGTAGGGAAGGGTAGAATAGAAGAGAGGAAAATAGTGAGGAATGGAGTTGAACGGAGTCCAATAGAGACGGATAGATATGAATAGAGTACAAAAGAGTCTAATAGAGCAGAATAGGGCCGAATAGGCCCAAATAAGGCCTAATTGAGCAGAATCCAGCAGAATCGATGGAATTCAAGCCTAATCGAGCCGAATGGAGTGAAATGGAGCCAAGTCGAGCCGAATAGAGTCGATTCGAACTGAATCGAGCTAATTCAAGATTAATCACGTCAAATCGCGTGGAAATACGTCACATCGAATCTACTGAAATAGATTAGGGAAGGGGAGGGGAGGGGCGGGTGGGTAGAACAGAACAGAATAGTACAGAATAGAATATAGTACAGTAGGGTAGAGTAGAGAGAGTAAAGCAGACAAGAGTAGAGCAGAGTAGAATTGAGTCAAATAGAGTCAAAGAGTGCAGGATATAGCTGAATAGAGCCAATTCTGGCCGAATCGAGTCAAATGGAAACAAAACGCGATGAATCACACCGAATTGCTTCGAATCGCATCCAATCGAATAGATTAGAGTATCGTAGGGTAGAGTAGGATAGCGTAGAATGGAGAAGAGTGGAGTCAAATGGAGTCCAACAGAGACAAATAGAGTAGAAAAGAGTCGAATCGAGCCAAATAGGGCCGAATAAGGCTGAAACGAGTGGAAACGAGCTTAATTGAAGCGATTCGAGCCAAATCGAGCTGAATCGAGCTGATGTTGCAGAATCGAGCCGACTCAAGCGTGATGGTGTCTGGTCGCATCGAAATGCTTTGAATCGAATCAAATGGAATTGATTAGAATAGGTTAGGGTAGGGTAGTTTATGATAGGAAGACTAGGGTAGATGCAAGTAGACTACATTAGAGTAGACAAGAGAAGGCTAGAGTAGAAGCCTAGACTAGTAAGCTGGACTAGTCAGCTAGACTAGTGGCATAGAGCAGTAGCCTAGACAACTAGTCTTGAATAGTACCCTAAGTCAGTAATCTGAACGAGTACCCTTGCCTGAACTCTTAGCCTAATCTAGTACCCTTGCCTTAACTAGTAGTCCTAACAAGTACCCTTGGCTTAACCAGTAGTCTTCACTAGTACCCTTGCCTTCACTAGTAGTACATCCTTAACAAGTAGCCTGAACTGGTACCCTTGCCTTAACCAGTACCCTCAACAAGTACCCATGCCTTAACTAGTAGCCTGGCCTTAACTAGTGCCCTTGCATAACTAGTACCCTGGCCTTAACTAGTAGCCTGAACTAGTACACTTGCCTTAAGGAGTACCCTTGCCCGAACTACTCCCCTTAATTAGGACCCTTATTGAGTAACCCTAAGTAGTAGAGTATGGTACGGTGGGGTAGCATAGGGTAGGGAAGCATACGGTGGAACAGAGAAAATAGAAGGAAATAGAATAGAACAGCATAGGTCAGGGTAGGTTAGCTTAGTGCAGGGTATGGTAGAGTAGCATAGGATGGAATCGAGAAAATAGAAAAGGAGACTAGAAAAGAGCAGACTAGATTAGGATAGGCTAGGGTGGGGGAGGGTTTTGTAGAATACAGTAGTGTAGAATGGAATAGAATGGTGTGGAATGGAGTCAAATGGATTCAAACAGAGATGAATAGAGTAGAAAAGAGTTGAATAGAGCCGAATAACGCTGAATAGGACCACATATGACCAAAATGAGCCGAATCGAGTCGAGTCGACCAGATTCGGGATGAATGGAGCCTGGTGGAGCTGAAATGAGCCAAATAGAGACAATCTGAACCCAGCAAAATCAAGCCAAAACACACTTAATTGCATCCTATTGCATCGGATCTCGTCGAATTCCATCAAATCCCACCAAAACGCATCAAATCTCGCGGAATCTCACCGAATCCCATCGAATTGTCTCAAATCGGGTCGAATGGTGTCAAACGGAATGGAATCGAATTAAATTGAATAGATTGGAGTAGTGTAGGTTAGACTGGGATTCAGTAGGGAAGGGCACAGAAGAATAGAATAGAGTAGAACAGAAGAGAATACCAAGAGTAGAATGGAGTAGAGTTGAGTAGAGTGGAATAGTCAGAGTCGGGTAGTGCAGAATATAGATGAATAGATCCAATTCAAGCCGAATCGATTCGAATGGAGAGGAAAGGAGACAAATCGTGATGAATCAAATCGATTAGAATAGATTAGAGTAGGGTAGGGTAGAACAGAATAGAATAGAGTAGAAAAGAGTAGAATGGTGTGGAATGGAGTTGAATGGAGCCAAATAGAGACAAATAAAGTAGAAAGGGTTGAGTAGAGCTGAACAGGGCTGAATAAGGTTCACTCGAGCCTAATTATGCTGAATTGAGCAGAATCGAGACGAATTGACCCAATTCAAGCCAAATAGAGCTAAATCGAGCCGATTCAAGCCTAATCACATGGAATCGCGTCAAAATGCGTTGAATCGAATAGATTAGAGTAGAGGAGGGTACGGCAGGAGAGGCTAGACTACAACACAACAGAACACAATAGAAAGAAGAGAACAGAATTAAGTAGAGTCGGGTCCAGTAGAATAGAGTCAAATTGAGTTGAAGAGAGCCGAAAAGAGCCAAACAGAGCTGAATACAGCCGAATTGACCAAATTCAAGGTGAATCGAGATGAATCATGTTGAGTCGTTTGAAACGTGTCGAATCGAATCAAATAGATTAGTGTGGGGAAGGTAAGGTTGGGGTGGGGTACAGAAGAATAGAATAGAGTAGAATAAAACAGTACAGAAAGAATCGAGTAGACTAGAGTCAAATAGAGTCGAATACTGCCAAAAAGAGCCAAATAGAGTGGAAAAGAGCCGAATAGAACCGAATCGAGTTTAATGGAGCAGAAAGGAGATGAATCGAGCCGATATGACCCGAATCAGGTCGAATCCCATTCAAGTGTGTCGAACAGCATAGAACAGATTACAGTAGGCTAAGTTAGGGTACGGTAGGGTAGAATAGAGTGCAGTAGAACAGAAGAGAACTGAACTGAAAGAATAGGGTCGAGACGAGCAGAGTATAGAAGAGTAGAGTAGAGCAGAGTCGAACATTGCCGAATAGAGCCAAATAGAGCCCAAAAGAGCTAAATGGATAGAAACCAAGACGAATCACGCCGAATCCCGTGGAATCGTGCCGTATCGCGTCGAATCCCGTCGAATTGCATTGAATCTGATCAATTCCAATCCAATCAAATAGAATAGACTAGAGTAGGATAGAGTACAATACAATACAGTAGAGAATAGTTTAGGATGGAGTAGAATGGTGTAGCATGGAGTCGAGTGGAGTCGAAAAGAGATAATAGAGTTGAGTAGAGTCTAATAGAGCCGAATAGAGCTGAATAGAGCCTATTCGAGCTGACTAGAGCCGAATGGAGCCGATTAGAGCTGAATCGAACCGATTTGAGCCGATTGGGGATGAATGGAGTGGAAAGGAGCCGATTTGAGCCGAGTCGCATCGAGATGCGTGGAATCGAATCCAGTAGAATAGATTAGATTAGGGTAGGATGGAATAGAGTAGACTTGAACACAGTAGAAGAGAATGGAAAGGATACAATAGAATAGAGTAGAAAAGGGTAGAGCAGAGCAGAATAGTGTAGAGTAGAATAGAGTAGAGTAGAACAGAGTCGAATCAAGCTGAATGGAGACGAAACGAGACAAATCGCGTCGAATGGCGTCGAATCCCATCGAATCAATTACAGTAGGGTATAGTAGAAGTGCGTAGAATGGAGTAGAATGGTGTGCAATGGAATCGAGTAGAGTAGAAAAGAGCTGAAGAGAGCCGAAGAGGGCCAAAGAGGGCGAAATCGAGCTGAATTGAGTGAAATCGAGCCGAATCCAGTGAATCGAGCCTAATGGAGCCAAATCGAGCCTAATCGAGCTGAATCGACACTATTCGAGACAAATGGGAGGCGAATGGACATGAATCACACCGATTCGGCCCCTAGTCGCGTCAAAATTTCTCGAATTCAATTGAATAGACTAGAGTAGGGGAGGTTCGGGTAGGCTAGAGTAGGGTAGAATAGAGTAGAATAGAATAAAACAGAACAGAACACAACAAAATAGAACAGAACAACACAGAACGAATACAGAAAAGAGTAGGCTAGAGTAGAATAGAGGGGAATAGAGTAGAGTAGAATAGATTTGAACAGAGCCGAATCACGTCGAAATGGGTTGAATCAAATCCAATCAAGTGGATTACAATACCTTAGAGTTGGGTAGCACAGGGTAGGGTAGAATAGAGTAGAATCGTACAGAACAGAGTAGAAACAATACAATAGAGTAGAGAAGAGTAGAATAGAGCTGAATAGAGCCAAATGCAGACAAAATGAGAGGAATCGTGTAGAAGCAAGTAGAGTAAATTAGAGTGGTGTTGGGTAGGGTAGAGCAGAATAGAGTAGAACAGTGTGGAATGAATAGAATGGAGTAGAATGGAGTCAAGTAGAAACGAATAGAGTAGAAAAGAGTCGAATAGAGCAGAATAGGGCCGAAGAAGGCCAAATCGAGCAGATTCGAAGCGATTCAAGCCAAAACAAGCTGAATGGAGCCTAACTGAGCCGAATAGAGCCGAATCGAGCCGATTCAAGCTTCATCGCCTCGAATCGCGTTCAACGCGTCAAATCCAATCGAGACGTATAGATTAGAGAAGGGGAGGGGAGGGTAGAATAGAACAGAGTAGAGTGGAATAGAAGAGATTAGAACAGAATAGAAGGAATAGAATCGAGTAGAATCGAGTGGAAAAGAGTAGAGTCGAATACAGTCGAATAGAGCCGAATAAGCTGAATAGAGACGAATGGAGCTGAATACAGCCGAAAAGAGCTGTATACTGCCGAATCACACCTAATCGAGCGGAATCAAGCAGAATCGCACTGACTGTCACCGAACAGCGTCGAATCGAATCAGGTCGAATCGAGTCGAGTCACATCGTTTTGAATCAAACAAGGTCAAATCGCTTCATATCGTGTCGAATCCCATCGAATCACGTCGAATAACTTCGAATTGCGTCAAACCTCAGAGAATCCTACTGAACCACGTCGAGTCGCATGGAATCTCATCAAATCCCTTCAGATCTTGCCGAATCCAGTCAAGTCCTATCAAATCGCTTTGCACGGAACCGAATTGAATCCAATAGATTAAAGTAGGGTAGGTTCGGGTGGGGTGCCGTTGGGTCGGGTAGGGTAGAATAGAATAGAGTACAACAGAATAGGAGAGAATAGAACAGAACAGAAAGAATACAACAGAATAGAATAGAGTCAAAGAGAGAGAACATAGCCGAATTGAGCCGAGTGGAGACAAAACGAGACGAATCACGTCCGGTTGCTTCGAATCGCGTCAAATCAAATCGAATCGAATAGAAGAGATTAGGGTAGGGAAGGGTAGAATAGAAGAGAGGAAAATAGTGAGGAATGGAGTTGAACGGAGTCCAATAGAGACGGATAGATATGAATAGAGTACAAAAGAGTCTAATAGAGCAGAATAGGGCCGAATAGGCCCAAATAAGGCCTAATTGAGCAGAATCCAGCAGAATCGATGGAATTCAAGCCTAATCGAGCCGAATGGAGTGAAATGGAGCCAAGTCGAGCCGAATAGAGTCGATTCGAACTGAATCGAGCTAATTCAAGATTAATCACGTCAAATCGCGTGGAAATACGTCACATCGAATCTACTGAAATAGATTAGGGAAGGGGAGGGGAGGGGCGGGTGGGTAGAACAGAACAGAATAGTACAGAATAGAATATAGTACAGTAGGGTAGAGTAGAGAGAGTAAAGCAGACAAGAGTAGAGCAGTGTAGAATTGAGTCAAATAGAGTCAAAGAGTGCAGGATATAGCTGAATAGAGCCAATTCTGGCCGAATCGAGTCAAATGGAAACAAAACGCGATGAATCACACCGAATTGCTTCGAATCGCATCCAATCGAATAGATTAGAGTATCGTAGGGTAGAGTAGGATAGCGTAGAATGGAGAAGAGTGGAGTCAAATGGAGTCGAACAGAGACAAATAGAGTAGAAAAGAGTCGAATCGAGCCAAATAGGGCCGAATAAGGCTGAACCGAGTGGAAACGAGCTGAATTGAAGCGATTCGAGCCAAATCGAGCTGAATCGAGCTGATGTTGCAGAATCGAGCCGACTCAAGCGTGATGGTGTCTGGTCGCATCGAAATGCTTTGAATCGAATCAAATGGAATTGATTAGAATAGGTTAGGGTAGGGTAGTTTATGATAGGAAGACTAGGGTAGATGCAAGTAGACTACATTAGAGTAGACAAGAGAAGGCTAGAGTAGAAGCCTAGACTAGTAAGCTGGACTAGTCAGCTAGACTAGTGGCATAGAGCAGTAGCCTAGACAACTAGTCTTGAATAGTACCCTAAGTCAGTAATCTGAACGAGTACCCTTGCCTGAACTCTTAGCCTAATCTAGTACCCTTGCCTTAACTAGTAGTCCTAACAAGTACCCTTGCCTTAACCAGTAGTCTTCACTAGTACCCTTGCCTTCACTAGTAGTACATCCTTAACAAGTAGCCTGAACTGGTACCCTTGCCTTAACCAGTACCCTCAACAAGTACCCATGCCTTAACTAGTAGCCTGGCCTTAACTAGTGCCCTTGCATAACTAGTACCCTGGCCTTAACTAGTAGCCTGAACTAGTACACTTGCCTTAAGGAGTACCCTTGCCCGAACTACTCCCCTTAATTAGGACCCTTATTGAGTAACCCTAAGTAGTAGAGTATGGTACGGTGGGGTAGCATAGGGTAGGGAAGCATACGGTGGAACAGAGAAAATAGAAGGAAATAGAATAGAACAGCATAGGTCAGGGTAGGTTAGCTTAGTGCAGGGTATGGTAGAGTAGCATAGGATGGAATCGAGAAAATAGAAAAGGAGACTAGAAAAGAGCAGACTAGATTAGGATAGGCTAGGGTGGGGGAGGGTTTTGTAGAATACAGTAGTGTAGAATGGAATAGAATGGTGTGGAATGGAGTCAAATGGATTCAAACAGAGATGAATAGAGTAGAAAAGAGTTGAATAGAGCCGAATAACGCTGAATAGGACCACATATGACCAAAATGAGCCGAATCGAGTCGAGTCGACCAGATTCGGGATGAATGGAGCCTGGTGGAGCTGAAATGAGCCAAATAGAGACAATCTGAACCCAGCAAAATCAAGCCAAAACACACTTAATTGCATCCTATTGCATCGGATCTCGTCGAATTCCATCAAATCCCACCAAAACGCATCAAATCTCGCGGAATCTCACCGAATCCCATCGAATTGTCTCAAATCGGGTCGAATGGTGTCAAACGGAATGGAATCGAATTAAATTGAATAGATTGGAGTAGTGTAGGTTAGACTGGGATTCAGTAGGGAAGGGCACAGAAGAATAGAATAGAGTAGAACAGAAGAGAATACCAAGAGTAGAATGGAGTAGAGTTGAGTAGAGTGGAATAGTCAGAGTCGGGTAGTGCAGAATATAGATGAATAGATCCAATTCAAGCCGAATCGATTCGAATGGAGAGGAAAGGAGACAAATCGTGATGAATCAAATCGATTAGAATAGATTAGAGTAGGGTAGGGTAGAACAGAATAGAATAGAGTAGAAAAGAGTAGAATGGTGTGGAATGGAGTTGAATGGAGCCAAATAGAGACAAATAAAGTAGAAAGGGTTGAGTAGAGCTGAACAGGGCTGAATAAGGTTCACTCGAGCCTAATTATGCTGAATTGAGCAGAATCGAGACGAATTGACCCAATTCAAGCCAAATAGAGCTAAATCGAGCCGATTCAAGCCTAATCACATGGAATCGCGTCAAAATGCGTTGAATCGAATAGATTAGAGTAGAGGAGGGTACGGCAGGAGAGGCTAGACTACAACACAACAGAACACAATAGAAAGAAGAGAACAGAATTAAGTAGAGTCGGGTCCAGTAGAATAGAGTCAAATTGAGTTGAAGAGAGCCGAAAAGAGCCAAACAGAGCTGAATACAGCCGAATTGACCAAATTCAAGGTGAATCGAGATGAATCATGTTGAGTCGTTTGAAACGTGTCGAATCGAATCAAATAGATTAGTGTGGGGAAGGTAAGGTTGGGGTGGGGTACAGAAGAATAGAATAGAGTAGAATAAAACAGTACAGAAAGAATCGAGTAGACTAGAGTCAAATAGAGTCGAATACTGCCAAAAAGAGCCAAATAGAGTGGAAAAGAGCCGAATAGAACCGAATCGAGTTTAATGGAGCAGAAAGGAGATGAATCGAGCCGATATGACCCGAATCAGGTCGAATCCCATTCAAGTGTGTCGAACAGCATAGAACAGATTACAGTAGGCTAAGTTAGGGTACGGTAGGGTAGAATAGAGTGCAGTAGAACAGAAGAGAACTGAACTGAAAGAATAGGGTCGAGACGAGCAGAGTATAGAAGAGTAGAGTAGAGCAGAGTCGAACATTGCCGAATAGAGCCAAATAGAGCCCAAAAGAGCTAAATGGATAGAAACCAAGACGAATCACGCCGAATCCCGTGGAATCGTGCCGTATCGCGTCGAATCCCGTCGAATTGCATTGAATCTGATCAATTCCAATCCAATCAAATAGAATAGACTACAGTAGGGTAGAGTACAATACAATACAGTAGAGAATAGTTTAGGATGGAGTAGAATGGTGTAGCATGGAGTCGAGTGGAGTCGAAAAGAGATAATAGAGTTGAGTAGAGTCTAATAGAGCCGAATAGAGCTGAATAGAGCCTATTCGAGCTGACTAGAGCCGAATGGAGCCGATTAGAGCTGAACCGAACCGATTTGAGCCGATTGGGGATGAATGGAGTGGAAAGGAGCCGATTTGAGCCGAATCGCATCGAGATGCGTGGAATCGAATCCAGTAGAATAGATTAGATTAGGGTAGGATGGAATAGAGTAGACTTGAACACAGTAGAAGAGAATGGAAAGGATACAATAGAATAGAGTAGAAAAGGGTAGAGCAGAGCAGAATAGTGTAGAGTAGAATAGAGTAGAGTAGAACAGAGTCGAATCAAGCTGAATGGAGACGAAACGAGACAAATCGCGTCGAATGGCGTCGAATCCCATCGAATCAATTACAGTAGGGTATAGTAGAAGAGCGTAGAATGGAGTAGAATGGTGTGCAATGGAATCGAGTAGAGTAGAAAAGAGCTGAAGAGAGCCGAAGAGGGCCAAAGAGGGCCAAATCGAGCTGAATTGAGCGAAATCGAGCCGAATCCAGTGAATCGAGCCTAATGGAGCCAAATCGAGCCTAATCGAGCTGAATCGACACTATTCGAGACAAATGGGAGCCGAATGGACATGAATCACACCGATTCGGCCCCTAGTCGCGTCAAAATTTCTCGAATTCAATTGAATAGACTAGAGTAGGGGAGGTTCGGGTAGGCTAGAGTAGGGTAGAATAGAGTAGAATAGAATAAAACAGAACAGAACACAACAAAATAGAACAGAACAACACAGAACGAATACAGAAAAGAGTAGGCTAGAGTAGAATAGAGGGGAATAGAGTAGAGTAGAATAGATTTGAACAGAGCCGAATCACGTCGAAATGGGTTGAATCAAATCCAATCAAGTGGATTACAATACCTTAGAGTTGGGTAGCACAGGGTAGGGTAGAATAGAGTAGAATCGTACAGAACAGAGTAGAAACAATACAATAGAGTAGAGAAGAGTAGAATAGAGCTGAATAGAGCCAAATGCACACAAAATGAGAGGAATCGTGTAGAAGCAAGTAGAGTAAATTAGAGTGGTGTTGGGTAGGGTAGAGCAGAATAGAGTAGAATAGTGTAGAATAGGGTGGAATGAATAGAATGGAGTAGAATGGAGTCAAATAGAAACGAATAGAGTAGGAAAGAGTCGAATAGAGCAGAATAGGGCCGAAGAAGGCCAAATCGAGCAGATTCGAAGCGATTCAAGCCAAAACAAGCTGAATGGAGCCTAACTGAGCCGAATAGAGCCAAATCGAGCCGAATCGAGCCATTCAAGCTTCATCGCCTCGAATCGCGTTCAACGCGTCAAATCCAATCGAGACGTATAGATTAGAGAAGGGGAGGGGAGGGGAGGGTAGAATAGAACAGAGTAGAGTGGAATAGAAGAGATTAGAACAGAATAGAAGGAATAGAATCAAGTAGAATAGAGTGGAAAAGAGTAGTCGAATACAGTCGAATAGAGCCGAATAAGCTGAATAGAGACGAATGGAGCTGAATACAGCTGAAAAGAGCTGTATACTGCCAAATCACACCTAATCGAGCGGAATCAAGCAGAATCGCACTGTCACCGAACAGCATCGAATCGAATCAGGTCGAATCGAGTCGAGTCACATCGTTTTGAATCAAACAAGGTCAAATCGCTTCATATCGTGTCGAATCCCATCGAATCACGTCGAATAACTTCGAATTGCGTCAAACCTCAGAGAATCCTACTGAATCACATCGAGTCGCATGGAATCTCATCAAATCCCTTCAGATTTGCCAAATCCAGTCAAGTCCTATAAAATCGCGTTGCACGGAATCGAATTGAATCCAATAGATTAAAGTAGGGAAGGTTCGGGTGGGGTGCCGTTGGGTCGGGTAGGGTAGAATAGAATAGAGTACAACAGAATAGGAGAGAATAGAACAGAACAGAAAGAATACAACAGAATAGAATAGAGTCAAAGAGAGAGAACATAGCCGAATTGAGCCGTGTGGAGACAAAACGAGATGAATCACGTCCGGTTGCTTCGAATCGCGTCAAATCAAATCGAATCGATTAGAAGAGATTAGGGTAGGGAAGGGTAGAATAGAAGAGAGGAAAATAGTGAGGAATGGAGTTGAACGGAGTCCAATAGCGACGGATAGATATGAATAGAGTACAAAAGAGTCTAATAGAGCAGAATAGGGCCGAATAGGCCCAAATAAGGCCTAATCGAGCAGAATCCAGCAGAATCGATGGAATTCGAGCCTAATCGAGCCGAATGGAGTGAAATGGAGCCAAGTCGAGCCGAAAAGAGCCGATTCGAACTGAATCGAGCTGATTCAAGCCTAATCGCGTCAAATCGCGTGGAAATACGTCACATCGAATCTAATCAAATAGATTAGGGAAGGGGAGGGTAGGGGCGGGTGGGTAGAATAGAACAGAATAGTACAGAATAGAATATAGTACAGTAGGGTAGAGTAGAGAGAGTAAAGCAGACAAGAGTAGAGCAGAGTAGAATTGAGTCAAATAGAGTCAAAGAGTGCAGGATATAGCTGAATAGAGCCAATTCTGGCCGAATCGAGTCAAATGGAAACAAAACGAGATGAATCACACCGAATTGCTAAGAATCGCATCCAATCGAATAGATTAGAGTATCGTAGGGTAGAGTAGAACACAATAGAGTAGAATAGCGTAGAATGGAGAAGAGTGGAGTCAAATGGAGTCGAACAGAGACAAATAGAGTAGAAAAGAGTCGAATCGAGCCAAATAGGGCCGAATAAGGCTGAACCGAGTGGAAACGAGCTGAATTGAAGCGATTCGAGCCAAATCGAGCTGAATCGAGCTGATGTTGTGGAATCGAGCCGACTGAAGCGTGATGGTGTCCGGTCGCATCGAAATGCTTTGAATCGAATCAAATGGAATCGATTAGAATAGGTTAGGGTAGGGTAGTTTATGATAGGAAGACTAGGGTAGATGCAAGTAGACTACATTAGAGTAGACAAGAGAAGGCTAGAGTAGAAGCCTAGACTAGTAAGCTGGACTAGTCAGCTAGACTAGTGGCATAGAGCAGTAGCCTAGACAACTAGTCTTGAATAGTACCCTAAGTCAGTAATCTGAACGAGTACCCTTGCCTGAACTCTTAGCCTAATCTAGTACCCTTGCCTTAACTAGTAGTCCTAACAAGTACCCTTGGCTTAACCAGTAGTCTTCACTAGTACCCTTGCCTTCACTAGTAGTACGTCCTTAACAAGTAGCCTGAACTGGTACCCTTGCCTTAACCAGTACCCTCAACAAGTACCCATGCCTTAACTAGTAGCCTGGCCTTAACTAGTGCCCTTGCATAACTAGTACCCTGGCCTTAACTAGTAGCCTGAACTAGTACACTTGCCTTAAGGAGTACCCTTGCCCGAACTACTCCCCTTAATTAGGACCCTTATTGAGTAACCCTAAGTAGTAGAGTATGGTACGGTGGGGTAGCATAGGGTAGGGAAGCATACGGTGGAACAGAGAAAATAGAAGGAAATAGAATAGAACAGCATAGGTCAGGGTAGGTTAGCTTAGTGCAGGGTATGGTAGAGTAGCATAGGATGGAATCGAGAAAATAGAAAAGGAGACTAGAAAAGAGCAGACTAGATTAGGATAGGCTAGGGTGGGGGAGGGTTTTGTAGAATACAGTAGTGTAGAATGGAATAGAATGGTGTGGAATGGAGTCAAAAGGATTCGAACAGAGATGCAGAGAGTAGAAAAGAGTTGAATAGAGCCGAATAACGCTGAATAGGACCACATATGACCAAAATGAGCCGAATCGAGTCGAGTCGATCAGATTCGGGATGAATGGAGCCTAGTGGAGCTGAAATGAGCCAAATAGAGACAATCTGAACCCAGCAAAATCGAGCCAAAACACACTTAATTGCATCCTATTGCATCGGATCTCGTCGAATTCCATCAAATCCCACCAAAACGCATCAAATCTCGCGGAATCTCACCGAATCCCATCGAATTGTCTCAAATCGGGTCGAATGGTGTCAAACTGAATGGAATCGAATTAAATTGAATAGATTGGAGTAGTGTAGGTTAGACTGGGATTCAGTAGGGAAGGGCACAGAAGAATAGAATAGAGTAGAACAGAAGAGAATACCAAGAGTAGAATGGAGTAGAGTTGAGTAGAGTGGAATAGTCAGAGTCGGGTAGTGCAGAATATAGATGAATAGATCCAATTCAAGGCGAATCGATTCGAATGGAGAGGAAAGGAGACAAATCGTGATGAATCGAATGGATTAGAATAGATTAGAGTAGAGTAGGGTAGAACAGAATAGAAAAGAGTAGAATGGTGTGGAAGGGAGTTGAATGGAGCCAAATAGAGACAAATAAAGTAGAAAGGGTTGAGTAGAGCTGAACAGGGCTGAATAAGGTTCACTCGAGCCTATTATGCTGAATTGAGCAGAATCGAGACGAATTGCAACAATTCAAGCCAAATAGAGCTAAATCGAGCCGATTCAAGCCTAATCACATGGAATCGCGTCAAAATGCGTTGAATCGAATAGATTAGAGTAGAGGAGGGTACGGCAGGAGAGGCTAGACTACAACACAACAGCACACAATAGAAAGAAGAGAACAGAATTAAGTAGAGTCGGGTCCAGTAGAATAGAGTCAAATTGAGTTGAAGAGAGCCGAAAAGAGCCAAACAGAGCTGAATACAGCCGAATTGACCAAATTCAAGGTGAATCGAGATGAATCATGTCGAGTCGTTTGAAATGTGTCGAATCGAATCAAATAGATTAGTGTGGGGAAGGTAAGGCTACGGTAGGGTAGAGAAGAATAGAGTAGAATAGAACAGAACAGAAAGAATCGAGTAGACTAGAGTCAAATAGAGTCGAATACTGCCAAAAAGAGCCGAATAGAGTGGAAAAGAGCCGAATAGAACCGAATCGAGTTTAATGGAGCAGAAAGGAGATGAATCGAGCTGATATGACCCGAATCAGGTCGAGTCCCATTCAAGAGTGTCGAATAGCATAGAACAGATTACAGTAGGCTAAGTTAGGGTAGGGTAGGGTAGAATAGAGTGCAGTAGAACAGAACAGAAGAGAACTGAACTGAAAGAATAGGGTCGAGACTAGCAGAGTATAGAACAGTAGAGTAGAGTCGAACATTGCCGAATAGAGCCAAATAGAGCCCAAAAGAGCTAAATGGATAGAAAAAAAGACATATCACGCCGAATCCTGTGGAATCGTGCCGTATCGCGTCGAATCCCGTCGAATTGCATTGAATCTGATCAATTCCAATCCAATCAAATAGAATAGACTACAGTAGGGTAGAGTACAATACAATACAGTAGAGAATAGTTTAGGATGGAGTAGAATGGTGTAGCATGGAGTCGAGTGGAGTCGAAAAGAGATAATAGAGTTGAGTAGAGTCTAATAGAGCCGAATAGAGCTGAATAGAGCCTATTCGAGCTGACTGGAGCCGAATGGAGCCGATTAGAGCTGAATCGAACCGATTTGAGCCGATTGGGGATGAATGGAGTGGAAAGGAGCCGATTTGAGCCGAATCGCATCGAGATGCGTGGAACCGAATCCAGTAGAATAGATTAGATTAGGGTAGGATGGAATAGAGTAGACTTGAACACAGTAGAAGAGAATGGAAAGGATACAATAGAATAGAGTAGAAAAGGGTAGAGCAGAGCAGAATAGTGTAGAGCAGAATAGAGTAGAGTAGAACAGAGTCGAATCAAGCTGAATGGAGACAAAACGAGACAAATCGCGTCGAATGGCGTCGAATCCCATCGAATCAATTACAGTAGGGTATAGTAGAAGAGCGTAGAATGGAGTAGAATGGTGTGCAATGGAATCGAGTAGAGTAGAAAAGAGCTGAAGAGAGCCGAAGAGGGCCAAAGAGGGCCAAATCGAGCTGAATTGAGCGAAATCGAGCCGAATCCAGTGAATCGAGCCTAATGGAGCCAAATCGAGCCTAATCGAGCTGAATCGACACTATTCGAGACAAATGGAGCCGAATGGACATGAATCACACCGATTCGGCCCCTAGTCGCGTCAAAATTTCTCGAATTCAATTGAATAGACTAGAGTAGGGGAGGTTCGGGTAGGCTAGAGTAGGGTAGAATAGAGTAGAATAGAATAAAACAGAACAGAACACAACAAAATAGAACAGAACAACACAGAACGAATACAGAAAAGAGTAGGCTAGAGTAGAATAGAGGGGAATAGAGTAGAGTAGAATAGATTTGAACAGAGCCGAATCACGTCGAAATGGGTTGAATCAAATCCAATCAAGTGGATTACAATACCTTAGAGTTGGGTAGCACAGGGTAGGGTAGAATAGAGTAGAATCGTACAGAACAGAGTAGAAACAATACAATAGAGTAGAGAAGAGTAGAATAGAGCTGAATAGAGCCAAATGCAGACAAAATGAGAGGAATCGTGTAGAAGCAAGTAGAGTAAATTAGAGTGGTGTTGGGTAGGGTAGAGCAGAATAGAGTAGAACAGTGTGGAATGAATAGAATGGAGTAGAATGGAGTCAAGTAGAAACGAATAGAGTAGAAAAGAGTCGAATAGAGCAGAATAGGGCCGAAGAAGGCCAAATCGAGCAGATTCGAAGCGATTCAAGCCAAAACAAGCTGAATGGAGCCTAACTGAGCCGAATAGAGCCGAATCGAGCCGATTCAAGCTTCATCGCCTCGAATCGCGTTCAACGCGTCAAATCCAATCGAGACGTATAGATTAGAGAAGGGGAGGGGAGGGTAGAATAGAACAGAGTAGAGTGGAATAGAAGAGATTAGAACAGAATAGAAGGAATAGAATCGAGTAGAATCGAGTGGAAAAGAGTAGAGTCGAATACAGTCGAATAGAGCCGAATAAGCTGAATAGAGACGAATGGAGCTGAATACAGCCGAAAAGAGCTGTATACTGCCGAATCACACCTAATCGAGCGGAATCAAGCAGAATCGCACTGACTGTCACCGAACAGCGTCGAATCGAATCAGGTCGAATCGAGTCGAGTCACATCGTTTTGAATCAAACAAGGTCAAATCGCTTCATATCGTGTCGAATCCCATCGAATCACGTCGAATAACTTCGAATTGCGTCAAACCTCAGAGAATCCTACTGAATCACGTCGAGTCGCATGGAATCTCATCAAATCCCTTCAGATCTTGCCGAATCCAGTCAAGTCCTATCAAATCGCTTTGCACGGAACCGAATTGAATCCAATAGATTAAAGTAGGGTAGGTTCGGGTGGGGTGCCGTTGGGTCGGGTAGAGTAGAATAGAATAGAGTACAACAGAATAGGAGAGAATAGAACAGAACAGAAAGAATACAACAGAATAGAATAGAGTCAAAGAGAGAGAACATAGCCGAATTGAGCCGAGTGGAGACAAAACGAGACGAATCACGTCCGGTTGCTTCGAATCGCGTCAAATCAAATCGAATCGAATAGAAGAGATTAGGGTAGGGAAGGGTAGAATAGAAGAGAGGAAAATAGTGAGGAATGGAGTTGAACGGAGTCCAATAGAGACGGATAGATATGAATAGAGTACAAAAGAGTCTAATAGAGCAGAATAGGGCCGAATAGGCCCAAATAAGGCCTAATTGAGCAGAATCCAGCAGAATCGATGGAATTCAAGCCTAATCGAGCCGAATGGAGTGAAATGGAGCCAAGTCGAGCCGAATAGAGTCGATTCGAACTGAATCGAGCTAATTCAAGATTAATCACGTCAAATCGCGTGGAAATACGTCACATCGAATCTACTGAAATAGATTAGGGAAGGGGAGGGGAGGGGCGGGTGGGTAGAACAGAACAGAATAGTACAGAATAGAATATAGTACAGTAGGGTAGAGTAGAGAGAGTAAAGCAGACAAGAGTAGAGCAGAGTAGAATTGAGTCAAATAGAGTCAAAGAGTGCAGGATATAGCTGAATAGAGCCAATTCTGGCCGAATCGAGTCAAATGGAAACAAAACGCGATGAATCACACCGAATTGCTTCGAATCGCATCCAATCGAATAGATTAGAGTATCGTAGGGTAGAGTAGGATAGCGTAGAATGGAGAAGAGTGGAGTCAAATGGAGTCGAACAGAGACAAATAGAGTAGAAAAGAGTCGAATCGAGCCAAATAGGGCCGAATAAGGCTGAACCGAGTGGAAACGAGCTGAATTGAAGCGATTCGAGCCAAATCGAGCTGAATCGAGCTGATGTTGCAGAATCGAGCCGACTCAAGCGTGATGGTGTCTGGTCGCATCGAAATGCTTTGAATCGAATCAAATGGAATTGATTAGAATAGGTTAGGGTAGGGTAGTTTATGATAGGAAGACTAGGGTAGATGCAAGTAGACTACATTAGAGTAGACAAGAGAAGGCTAGAGTAGAAGCCTAGACTAGTAAGCTGGACTAGTCAGCTAGACTAGTGGCATAGAGCAGTAGCCTAGACAACTAGTCTTGAATAGTACCCTAAGTCAGTAATCTGAACGAGTACCCTTGCCTGAACTCTTAGCCTAATCTAGTACCCTTGCCTTAACTAGTAGTCCTAACAAGTACCCTTGCCTTAACCAGTAGTCTTCACTAGTACCCTTGCCTTCACTAGTAGTACATCCTTAACAAGTAGCCTGAACTGGTACCCTTGCCTTAACCAGTACCCTCAACAAGTACCCATGCCTTAACTAGTAGCCTGGCCTTAACTAGTGCCCTTGCATAACTAGTACCCTGGCCTTAACTAGTAGCCTGAACTAGTACACTTGCCTTAAGGAGTACCCTTGCCCGAACTACTCCCCTTAATTAGGACCCTTATTGAGTAACCCTAAGTAGTAGAGTATGGTACGGTGGGGTAGCATAGGGTACGGAAGCATACGGTGGAACAGAGAAAATAGAAGGAAATAGAATAGAACAGCATAGGTCAGGGTAGGTTAGCTTAGTGCAGGGTATGGTAGAGTAGCATAGGATGGAATCGAGAAAATAGAAAAGGAGACTAGAAAAGAGCAGACTAGATTAGGATAGGCTAGGGTGGGGGAGGGTTTTGTAGAATACAGTAGTGTAGAATGGAATAGAATGGTGTGGAATGGAGTCAAATGGATTCAAACAGAGATGAATAGAGTAGAAAAGAGTTGAATAGAGCCGAATAACGCTGAATAGGACCACATATGACCAAAATGAGCCGAATCGAGTCGAGTCGACCAGATTCGGGATGAATGGAGCCTGGTGGAGCTGAAATGAGCCAAATAGAGACAATCTGAACCCAGCAAAATCAAGCCAAAACACACTTAATTGCATCCTATTGCATCGGATCTCGTCGAATTCCATCAAATCCCACCAAAACGCATCAAATCTCGCGGAATCTCACCGAATCCCATCGAATTGTCTCAAATCGGGTCGAATGGTGTCAAACGGAATGGAATCGAATTAAATTGAATAGATTGGAGTAGTGTAGGTTAGACTGGGATTCAGTAGGGAAGGGCACAGAAGAATAGAATAGAGTAGAACAGAAGAGAATACCAAGAGTAGAATGGAGTAGAGTTGAGTAGAGTGGAATAGTCAGAGTCGGGTAGTGCAGAATATAGATGAATAGATCCAATTCAAGCCGAATCGATTCGAATGGAGAGGAAAGGAGACAAATCGTGATGAATCCAATCGATTAGAATAGATTAGAGTAGGGTAGGGTTAGAACAGAATAGAATAGAGTAGAAAAGAGTAGAATGGTGTGGAATGGAGTTGAATGGAGCCAAATAGAGACCAAATAAAGTAGAAAGGGTTGAGTAGAGCTGAACAGGGCTGAATAAGGTTCACTCGAGCCTAATTATGCTGAATTGAGCAGAATCGAGACGAATTGACCCCAATTCAAGCCAAATAGAGCTAAATCGAGCCGATTCAAGCCTAATCACATGGAATCGCGTCAAAATGCGTTGAATCGAATAGATTAGAGTAGAGGAGGGTACGGCAGGAGAGGCTAGACTACAACACAACAGACACAATAGACGAAGAGATAGAATTAAGTAGCGTCGGGTCCAGTAGAATAGAGTCAAATGAGGTTGAAGAGAGCCGAAAAGAGCCAAACAGAGCTGAATACCAGCCGAATGACCAAATTCAAGGTGAATCGAGATGAATCATGTCGAGTCGTTTGAACCGTGTCGAATCGAATCAAATAGATTAGTGTGGGGAAGGTAAGGTTAGGGTGGGGTACAGAGAATAGAATAGAGTAGCATAGACAGAACAGAAAGAATCGAGTAGACTAGAGTCAAATAGAGTCGAATACTGCCAAAAAGAGCCAAATAGAGTGGAAAAGAGCCGAATAGAACCGAATCGAGTTTAAGGAGCAGAAAGGAGATGATCGAGCCGATATGACCCGAATCAGGTCGAATCCCATTCAAGTGTGTCGAACAGCATAGAACAGATTACAGTAGGCTAAGTTAGGGTACGGTAGGGTAGAATAGAGTGCAGTAGAACAGAAGAGAACTGAACTGAAAGAATAGGGTCGAGACGAGCAGAGTATAGAAGAGTAGAGTAGAGCAGAGTCGAACATTGCCGAATAGAGCCAAATAGAGCCCAAAAGAGCTAAATGGCTAGAAACCAAGACGAATCACGCCGAATCCCGTGGAATCGTGCCGTATCGCGTCGAATCCCGTCGAATTGCATTGAATCTGATCAATTCCAATCCCAATCAAATAGAATAGACTAGAGTAGGATAGAGTACAATACAATACAGTAGAGAATAGTTTAGGATGGAGTAGAATGGTGTAGCATGGAGTCGAGTGGAGTCGACAAGAGATAATAGAGTTGAGTAGCGTACATAGAGCCGAATAGAGCTGATAGAGCCTATTCGAGCTGACTAGAGCGAATGGAGCCGATTAGAGCTGAATCGAACCGATTTGAGCCGATTGGGGATGAATGGGTGGAAAGGAGCCGATTTGAGCCGAGTCGCATCGCGATGCGTGGAATCGAATCCAGTAGAATAGATTAGATTAGGGTAGGATGGAATAGAGTAGACTTGGAACACAGTAGAAGAGAATGGAAAGGATACAATAGAATAGAGTAGAAACAGGGTAGAGCAGAGCAGAATAGTGTAGAGTAGAATAGAGTAGAGTAGAACAGAGTCGAATCAAGCTGAATGGAGACGAAACGAGACAAATCGCGTCGAATGGCGTCGAATCCCATCGAATCAATTACAGTAGGGTATAGTAGAAGTGCGTAGAATGGAGTAGAATGGTGTGCAATGGAATCGAGTAGAGTAGAAAAAGCGTGAAGAGCGCGAAGAGGGCCAAAGAGGGCGAAATCGAGCTGAATTGAGTGAAATCGAGCCGAATCCAGTGACTCGAGCCTAATGGAGCCAAATCGAGCCTAATCGAGCTGAATCGACACTATTCGAGACAAATGGGAGGCGAATGGACATGAATCACACCGATTCGGCCCCTAGTCGCGTCAAAATTTCTCGAATTCATTGAATAGACTAGAGTAGGGGAGGTTCGGGTAGGCTAGAGTAGGGTAGAATAGAGTAGAATAGAATAAAACAGAACAGAACCAAAATAGAACAGAACAACACAGAACGAATACAGAAAAGCGTAGGCTAGAGTAGAATAGAGGGGAATAGAGTAGAGTAGAATAGATTTGAACAGCGCGAATCACGTCGAAATGGGTTGACAATCCAAATCCAATCAAGTGGATTACAATACCTTAGAGTTGGGTAGCACAGGGTAGGGTAGAATAGAGTAGAATCGTACAGAACAGAGTAGACACAATACAATAGAGTAGAGAAGAGTAGAATAGAGCTGAATAGAGCCAAATGCAGACAAAATGAGAGGAATCGTGTAGAAGCAAGTAGAGTAAATTAGAGTGGTGTTGGGTAGGGTAGAGCAGAATAGAGTAGAACAGTGTGGAATGAATAGAATGGAGTAGAATGGAGTCAAGTAGAAACGAATAGAGTAGAAAAGAGTCGAATAGAGCAGAATAGGGCCGAAGAAGGCCAAATCGAGCAGATTCGAAGCGATTCACGCCAAAACAAGCTGAATGGAGCCTAACTGAGCCGAATAGAGCCGAATCGAGCCGATTCAAGCTTCATCGCCTCGAATCGCGTTCAACGCGTCAAATCCAATCGAGACGTATAGATTAGAGAAGGGGAGGGGAGGGTAGAATAGAACAGAGTAGAGTGGAATAGAAGAGATTAGAACAGAATAGAAGGAATAGAATCGAGTAGAATCGAGTGGAAAAGAGTAGAGTCGAATACAGTCGAATAGAGCCGAATAAGCTGAATAGAGACGAATGGAGCTGAATACAGCCGAAAAGAGCTGGATACTGCCGAATCACACCTAATCGAGCGGAATCAAGCAGAATCGCACTGACTGTCACCGAACAGCGTCGAATCGAATCAGGTCGAATCGAGTCGAGTCACATCGTTTTGAATCAAACAAGGTCAAATCGCTTCATATCGTGTCGAATCCATCGAATCACGTCGAATAACTTCGAATTGCGTCCAACCTCAGAGAATCCTACTGAATCACGTCGAGTCGCATGGAATCTCATCAAATCCCTTCAGATCTTGCCGAATCCAGTCAAGTCCTATCAAATCGCTTTGCACGGAACCGAATTGAATCCAATAGATTAAAGTAGGGTAGGTTCGGGTGGGGTGCCGTTGGGTCGGGTAGAGTAGAATAGAATAGAGTACAACAGAATAGGAGAGAATAGACACAGAACAGAAAGAATACACCAGAATAGAATAGAGTCAAAGAGAGAGAACATAGCCGAATTGAGCCGAGTGGAGACAAAACGAGACGAATCACGTCCGGTTGCTTCGAATCGCGTCAAATCAAATCGATCGACATAGAAGAGATTAGGGTAGGGAAGGGTAGAATAGAAGAGAGGAAAATAGTGAGGAATGGAGTTGAACGGAGTCCAATAGAGACGGATAGATATGACTAGAGTACCAAAGAGTCTCATAGCGCAGAATAGGGCCGAATAGGCCAAATAAGGCCTAATTGAGCAGAATCCAGCAGAATCGATGGAATTCAGCCTAATCGAGCCGAATGGAGTGAAATGGCGCCAAGTCGAGCCGAATAGAGTCGATTCGAACTGAATCGAGCTAATTCAAGATTACTCACGTCAAATCGCGTGGAAATACGTCACATCGAATCTACTGAAATAGATTAGGGCAGGGGAGGGGAGGGGCGGGTGGGTAGAACAGAACAGAATAGTACAGAATAGAATATAGTACAGTAGGGTAGAGTAGAGAGAGTAAAGCAGACCAGAGTAGAGCAGAGTAGACATTGAGTCAAATAGAGTCAAAGAGTGCAGGATATAGCTGAATAGAGCCAATTCTGGCCGAATCCGAGTCAAATGGAAACAAAACGCGATGAATCACACCGAATTGCTTCGAATCGCATCCAATCGAATAGATTAGAGTATCGTAGGGTAGAGTAGGATAGCGTAGAATGGAGAAGAGTGGAGTCAAATGGAGTCGAACAGAGACAAATAGAGTAGAAAAGAGTCGACTCGCGCCAAATAGGGCCGAATAAGGCTGAACCGAGTGGAAACGACGTGAATTGAAGCGATTCGAGCCAACTCGAGCTGAATCGAGCTGATGTTGCCAGACTCGAGCCGACTCACGCGTGATGGTGTCTGGTCGCATCGAAATGCTTTGAATCGAATCAAATGGAATTGATTAGAATAGGTTAGGGTAGGGTAGTTATGATAGGAAGACTAGGGTAGATGCAAGTAGACTACATTAGAGTAGACAAGAGAAGGCTAGAGTAGAAGCCTAGACTAGTAAGCTGGACTAGTCAGCTAGACTAGTGGCATAGAGCAGTAGCCTAGACAACTAGTCTTGAATAGTACCCTAAGTCAGTAATCTGAACGAGTACCCTTGCCTGAACTCTTAGCCTAATCTAGTACCCTTGCCTTAACTAGTAGTCCTAACAAGTACCCTTGCTTAACCAGTAGTCTTCACTAGTACCCTTGCCTTCACTAGTAGTACATCCTTAACAAGTAGCCTGAACTGGTACCCTTGCCTTAACCAGTACCCTCAACAAGTACCCATGCCTTAACTAGTAGCCTGGCCTTAACTAGTGCCCTTGCATAACTAGTACCCTGGCCTTACTAGTAGCCTGACTAGTACACTTGCCTTAAGGAGTACCCTTGCCCGAACTACTCAATACTATCT